>NC_092165.1:6122088-6182088 GCF_045791955.1 Oncorhynchus clarkii lewisi | reverse complement strand
TCTGAATAGGTGGCTGTTCCTTTATCTGATTAACTGACTGTTCCTTCATCTGATTAACTGACTGTTCCTTTATCTGATTAACTGGCTGTTCCTTCATCTGAATAGGTGGCTGTTCCTTTATCTGATTAACTGGCTGTTCCTTCATCTGATTAACGGGCTGTTCCTTCATCTGAATAGGTGGCTGTTCCTTTATCTGATTAACTGGCTGTTCCTTCATCTGATTAACGGGCTGTTTCTTCATCTGAATAGGTGGCTGTTCCTTTATCTGATTAACTGACTGTTCCTTTATATGATTAACAGACTGTTCCTTCATCTGAATAGGTGGCTGTTCCTTTATCTGATTAACTGACTGTTCCTTCATCTGATTAACTGACTGTTCCTTTATCTGATTAACTGGCTGTTCCTTCATCTGAATAGGTGGCTGTTCCTTTATCTGATTAACTGACTGTTCCTTTATATGATTAACAGACTGTTCCTTCATCTGAATAGGTGGCTGTTCCTTTATCTGATTAACTGACTGTTCCTTCATCTGATTAACTGACTGTTCCTTTATCTGATTAACTGACTGTTCCTTTATATGATTAACAGACTGTTCCTTCATCTGAATAACTGACTGTTCCTTTGACTGTTAAACTGACTGTTCCTGTATCTGATTAACTGACTGTTCCTTCATCTGATTAACTGACTGTTCCTTTATATGATTAACTGACTGTTCCTTATCTGTTAAACTGACTGTTCCTTCATCCGATTAACTGACTGTTCCTTCATCTGATTAACTGACTGTTCCTTTATATGATTAACTGACTGTTCCTTTATCTGATTAACTGGCTGTTCCTTCATCTGATTAACTGACTGTTCCTTTATTTGATTAACTGGCTGTTCCTTTGACTGTTAAACTGACTGTTCCTTCATCTGATTAACTGACTGTTCCTTTATCTGATTAACTGGCTGTTCCTTCATCTGATTAACTGACTGTTCCTTTATTTGATTAACTGGCTGTTCCTTTGACTGTTAAACTGACTGTTCCTTCATCTGATTAACTGACTGTTCCTTCATCTGTTAAACTGACTGTTCCTTCATCTGTTAAACTGACTGTTCCTTTATCTGTTGAACTGACTGTTCCTTCATCTGATTAACTGTCTGTTCCTGTATCTGATTAACTGACTGTTCCTTTATCTGTTGAACTGACTGTTCCTTCATCTGTTGAACTGACGGTTCCTTTATCTGATTAACTGACTGTTCCTTTATCTGTTAAACTGACTGTTCCTTCATCTGATTAACTGACTGTTCCTTTATCTGATTAACTGACTGTTCCTTTATCTGTTAAACTGACTGTTCCTTCATCTGAATAACGGGCTGTTCCTTCATCTGTTGAACTGACTGTTCCTTCATCTGATTAACTGACTGTTCCTTCATCTGATTAACGGGCTGTTCCTTTATCTGTTAAACTGTTCCTTTATCTGTTAAACTGTTCCTTCATCTGTTGAACTGACTGTTCCTTTATCTGACTAACTGACTGTTCCTTTATCTCTTTACATGTGACTGACTGGGGTTAGAATCTGGGTCTTCTGAGTTCCACAAGACTGTGTTTGCCTGCTGAGCTAAAGCCTAGGGAACTAACACACTCAGCTGATAGTGTGGGAGAGGCAGGGGAATCCGGGTCTCCTGCATGTCACAAGACTGAGTTAGCCCGCTGAGCTAAAGCCTGTCTGTCTACCTTTGTCTGTTTGTCTCTTTACATGTCTGTCTGTATGTAGTCGACTGGGTCTCCTGTCCACCACAAGACTGTGTTAGTCCGCTGAACTAAAGCCTAGAGAGCTAAAGCAAGTCAGTCTTCAGGGGTTGTCATTGGGTTGGCTTGAAAGTATACAGCACCAAATGAGCAAAACACTATGCTGGACAGACCAGTTACACCAAAACGTTCTGAGTTTTACCAATTAGCCAGTTGGATCCATATAATGATAATCCCAATTATATCGTTAGAACCCCCACCTTCACATTCCAAAATCCTTCTGTATCTCAACCTGAATGTGTCCCACTCATAATATCTAAGACTACTCATTCATTCCTGTCTCATGTCACATGTCACCAACTACTTCGGCACATATGAGAGTGTTGTGGGTTTTATTTACTAAGTCTCCACTCCTTATAGGCTAAGTAGAATTATTCATTCAGAAATGTCTGTGCGACAACCTCCCTTTGGCAGTAGGTAAATGTCCCCCCCCCCCCTCCGTCTGTTTATTCAGATTTGGTTTTAATCCCACTGATCTCCTTTCCTCTCTCTTCCTTCTATTCTCTCGCTCTCCATTCATCTCTCTATCCCCCCTCTCTCTGAGGCGTGCCGTTGCCGCCCGGAAACAGACCATAGAGGCTTCTGATCGCGAGCCAGGCAGCGAACCTAGTGCTGCTTTCTCTATCCGTCCTCCGCTCCTCCACAAAGCGCAGTCATTACCGGGCATCGTGCCTACGTACCTCCCTCCCTTCCTATCACTCACTCAATCACTCACTCCATCCCTCCCTCCCGCGTGACTCTGTCTGAATCTACTCCTTTCTCTATCTTGGAGCGCTGTCCTCTAGGCTATCTGCGGTTGCGCGCGCGGTCTCTCCAAGAATCCTCTCATCACCCGCACGCACAACACTCCTCTTTCCGTTTTTTCTCTTCTCTCAATTACCCCCCTCCCTCGATCTTGGCCCGTGACGTAGGGGATTCCGTGGTGCCCACAACCGTAGGCGCTAACGGGATTCTCGAGTATAAATGGGACACCGGGAGCCAACATTCGGTACTCTCTCAGTCGCTCCGACTCGGGAACCAATCGTCCAGAGTACCAGTCAGCGGAGATAGCAGGCAGTATTTTACCCTCTCAAGCTAACTCGCTTTCGGCTTTGGTTTGAAATGGACACCCCTACAACCGCTCGGAGCAGACAATGCTCATTCATGCGCACCTGCAAAAGTAAGTTTCTACTAATTTTCTTACTGTTGTGCATGAATTACTATGACTTTTATAAACTATCTTACTTGATAGTTTTAAGTATCCTTCCTCCAGTTGACCTATTTCTACCACTTTTCTAACGGTTTCCCGTTATATTCTGTTTGTCTTCTGATGTAATAGTGTAAGAGGTGTTGTGCTTTAGTTAGGCTGCTATGACTTTGAGAAAGTATCTGATTTGATAGTTTGGTAATCATTCACCCAGTTAGCAATGGAATGCATGCTTCACAGATAATATTTAAACAAAATGCTTTGCAGCCATGTTAGATGCAGCCATCAACATGGATTGTAATTCCAATACGTTTGTAAAATAGATTTAGTACGGGACGTTTTAAACTTGCAATTTTGCTATGATTGTACTTTGATTTTACTTTATGATGTAGGCCTACTTTTCAACTATTCAATAGACAGATATCGCCTGTGTAAGATATGGAACTTAACTTAGACTTTTAATATGTTTGTAATAGTTTTAGATGCGATTTACTTGGGTTTACTTTGAGATACTGCCGTGCGTAATGCCTTACGCAAGCAAAGAGAGACAGGCAGTTTTACGCACAGACTTGGTTACTCAATCACGCCTTCTAAAGTGATCAGACGTCATCTCTGTCATCATATGGGCTCATGATGCTGTAGTCTTTACTGATTATGAATTAACTGAGATTCATATTGTCTAAATTGAGCGTGAATTATTTAATCAGTATTAAAATGACAATCTCATTCCACCAATATGATGATATTTTGCGAATGTTTTCAACAATTTCAAAATGATACATTTTAGGCATTCAGATTAGACAAAAGCTTTGCATAAAGTATTTGGCATCAACTGAAGGTAGCAATGTGGTTTAGTGCAGCAGTTGAGTGTCTGCGTCAACGGTTTCAGCACCGTTGTTACTGGACAGCTCCAGCTATCTTTTCCTCATATCTCCGTATTCAAACGTGACAATTTCAACTGATGTTGGGGAGAAAAAACTATTGCTGCATCCATAACTACTTTGGTACATAAGCAACACTTTGATTGTGATCTGAGATTTGACTGATCAGCTTTATTGGGATTCAACTACCACATTTCCAGCAGCAGTTTGCCATCCGGGCCACCACCAAACAGTTTCAGAACCACAGCTAACGGACAGCTCCCGCTAGCTTCGCCTTCCCGACCCCACATCTAGACTCACTTCTCCCCGCTTCCCTCTCTCTCCCAGGCGGACTCTCCCTGTGGCTGGTGGTGTGGCTGGTCCTCGGCAAGCCCGGTCCGTCGGCGGCGTGCCCGCATCTATGCGTGTGCTACCCGACTCCCATGACCGTGAGCTGCCAGGCGCAGAACTTCACCTCCGTGCCCGTCGGCGTGCCCTACGACTCGCAGCGTGTGTTCCTACAGAACAACCGAATTACGGAGCTCAGAGTTGGCTCTTTCGGCTTCGGGACTCAGGTAAGAGACTATAGATTGTTTAAAGGAGACATGGCGGGTGTTTGAGTGTGTGATTATTTTGCCCTCTCTCTCTCTTTCTAACTCTCTCTGCCTCTATCTTTGCTCCTAACCCTTTTTTTTCTTTTTGAGTTTGAGTCCAGAGTCTTACCTACAATATGACCATAGAATAATACCTGACCCTAGAATACATATTGATATTCACACTCTCCCTCCTCCTCGTCTCCCTCCTCCCCTCTCCCCTATAGGTCCTGTGGCTGTTCTCCAACAACATCACGTGGATTGAGGCTGGCTCCTTCAGTGAGCTGAGGGATCTAGAGGAGCTGGACCTGGGAGACAACTCTCACCTGCGCAGGCTGGAAGGAGGCGCCTTCAGGGGCCTGGAGAAACTCCAGAGTCTCCACATGCACCGCTGCAAGCTTACCGCCCTGCCCCACGACCTGTTCCACAAGCTGTACAGCCTGCAGTTCCTCTACCTGCAGGTAGGGCAGTACACATATATTCATGCACACAAGGGCACATATGAAAACACACACAACACGCATACACACACACTACAGGGAATTCTCATAGCTGTGAAAATTACATCATTTTATATAATCACAATCACAATTACATCATGTTGTATCATGATTCAAATCATGCTGCATCAGTGATAGTTATGAGATGCCCTTAGTGGAAGGTGCAAATGTTTCTCACCTCACCACTACTGAGATGTAGCCCATCATCACCTGATCCCACCTGACCACTTCCTCTTCCTGTTTCCTGTTTCGTCCTTGTAGGAGAACCAGCTCCACTTCCTCCAGGATGACCTCTTCTCTGACCTCATCAACCTGAGCCAGCTTTTCTTGCATGGAAACCGTATCCGTACTCTGTCGGAGAACGTGTTCCGTGGCCTGGTCAACCTGGACCGCCTTCTTCTCCACGACAACCGTGTGCGCCAGGTTAACCGCAGGGCGTTCCGCGACCTCGGACGCCTCACCATGCTCTTCCTGTTCAACAACTCATTGGCTGAGCTCCCCGGCCAGGCTCTCCGTGACACCCAGGGCATCGAGTTCCTCCGTCTCAATGGGAACCCCTGGTCCTGTGGCTGCGAGGCCCTCCCCCTGTGGGAGTGGTTCCGTGGCGCCCGCGTCTCATCGTCCGAGCTGTTGTGTTCCTCCCCGTCCCCCCGCCGCGGGATGGACCTCCGCTTCCTTCGTGAGATGGACTTCGCCCTCTGCCCTCTCCCCGACCCTGGCACCCTGGCCGGCTCCACCACGAGGACCTTCAGCACCAAGACAAGATGGTGGTTCTCCAAGCACAAGCCCCAGTCCCAGACCAAGGCAGTGTTCGAGAAGAGCTCCGAGACCATCAAGGCCTTCCCGTTCCCCCAAGGAAAGAACAACCCACCCATCGTGTCCTCCACCAACGTCAAGTACGAGCTCGGTGAGGAAGAGGCAGCACTACCCAAACTCGACGCTGAGGAGTACTGGGCGAACTATGGGAACGAGGACGCCGGCACCACGCTGCGATGCTTCGAGCTCGAGTGTCCGCCTGACTTCGATGGCCTCCCTCCCAACTCCTCCTCCACCCCCACATCATCCCCCTCTCTCTCACTCCTCCTCGCCCTCTCGCTACTCGCCTTCTCCATCAGTCTACACCTCATATTTGGCTGAATCAGACTGAGTACCCACTTCCCGTTCCTGTCTTCGCCCCGGCCCCTCTCAGGGCATGGGGAACCCCTTGTTAAAGACTCTGTACCTCCCTAGTTAACCCTCTGATGTCCTACTGGATAACCTCTGTCAGTAGTACAGGACAGCAGGGGATACAAAGGGGGGGGTTAGATTGTTACTTCTAACTTAATGCAGGGTTAAACAACAATGGCTGACAGTACATAGTACACTATTGTACATAGTACAATATAGTACAGTACAGTAGTCAACCAAGGCTGTTACTACAACAGGTGCATCTCACCTGTCTGGTGTGTTGGTTGCCGTGACGACGCCTGCAATCAGGGGTCAGTGGTCACCTGTAACGCTCTACAGCGAACACCAGTGCTACTTACTGTTGCGAATGCTACAACTGTTGTCACTTGGAGGAATATTACTACTACAAGTGCTACGACTATTACATGCATGTTACGACTACTACTATTCAGAACACGTCTGCTACTACAAGTGCTATGATTACAGTTACGACAGTATCTACATTTCTACTGTTGTACTAACTCTGACAACTGTACTGTAAATAGGTGGGTGTACTTGATGGTGCAGTGCAGTTGGGATTTCCTTCTTATATGTTGTCTACCACGATGCCTACTTTATAATGGATTGTTTACAGAGAAATCGCTAAGGGGAGAGAGAAAAGAAGGGATGAAAGAGAGGCAGTCACCAGCGTACGAGAAGGTGAGAGAGGATATGTAGAGAGATATGTAAAGGTAGAGAGAGAGAAAGACACACAGAGAGAGGATATGTAGAGAGATATGTTAAGGTAGAGAGACAGAAAGGCAGAGAGAGTGATGAGTTAAAAAGTTACCAAAGGAAGAAGCTAGAGGACAGAGAGGGTGGAAGAGAAGAGAAGAAAGGGCAACAGGAAAGGACAGAGAGCGAGGGAGAGAGGGTTGTCGAGATTCTCAATAATAAAGAGAACGGAAGAGAGGGAGCAAGGACAGCGCAGGCAATATAAATAAAGCAAAGGAATGTGAGACACGGTGAAATGAAGAAAGAACGAAAGAAAGAAAGAGAGAAAATGACAGTGCTGGCCTTTGACCATGAGATACTTAATAGGAGAGACAAGCAATCACTTCAGGTATTCAAGTTCAGTCTTTGTATAACTTCATGTCCTGTAAATATGACATCATCACCATAGAAGCCACAGGGGAAGGATGCTTCCTGTCTGGCAGTGTCAGTCGCTGTTCTGATTGGCTATCGCTGTTTGTTTGTGATGTCATTGACGGAATGTGTGACATGACCCGTTTGAGAGATAAAAAGACCTCTTGAGATTCTGAATAACATTTGTGAGACTTTTCTTTGGGTGCAGCAGCTGTTGTGTTTCAAACTGATTTTACTTGATCAATAATTGATCTCTTTAAGTAATTTGTTCTCTCTCTTGGAATGCTCACTCACTTCTTTGGAAGGTGAAAGTAGTGCACTACATAGGGAACAGGGCGCCATTTCAGACGGAGCCCATGACTGCTTGTTAGTCCTATAGCCAAAAACTTGATGATGAGTAAACAAACAAATTAAGTGTTTTCAACTCAGCCCCCCAGTTCCGACTACCATACCCACCCCAATATCTCTAGTCTAATACTCCCCCCATCAACTAAGCAGAATCAACTTAGTTCAACTCAGAAGAATCAACTTAGTTCAACTCAGAAGAATCAACCAGTAACTGAACTGCATAGAACTCAAGAAGAGATCTAGAAGTGGAACTGAAAGAGACATAGAATGGCACACGTGATGACTGGACTGGACTGGACAGTCCAAACCAATAAGACCGACTAGTGATTGACCAGCCATATTATTCCAATAGGACTGTTCTGGACTACTTCCTTAGTATCTTAATGTACAGTACATCAATATTACAATAGTATCTTAATGTAGAGTACATCAATATTACAATAGTCTCTTAATGTACAGTACATCAATATTACAATAGTATCTTAATGAAGAGTACATCAATATTACAATTGTAAGGCTCCGGGTGTCGTGGGTGTGGAGTCAAATGCAGGAGACAGAGAGTTCAATGCTGCGCGTCTCTTAATCGCACCAATGCATCTAGGGTGCTCACAAAAACGTTACGTTCCCAAAACACAGGGAATCAAAATGTACAATGGGAAACAATCCCGACCGGACACTAACACGTGCCTATACCACAGACCCGAAGGTTACATAGAAATAATCCCGCACAACAACCAGACGGGCCGGCTGTCTAATAAAGACAAACTAATTAAACATCCACAGGTGCTACCACTCAACATACAAGGAGGGGAAGGAAAAACAATCAGTGGCAGCTAATAGGCCGGTGACGACGACCGCCGAGCGCCACCTGCCCGGGAAAGGGAAACACCCTCGGTCGGACTCGTGACAGTACCCCCCCCCTGACGCGCTGACCTATTTCTACCACTTTTCTAACGGTTTCCCGTTATATTCTGTTTGTCTTCTGATGTAATAGTGTAAGAGGTGTTGTGCTTTAGTTAGGCTGCTATGACTTTGAGAAAGTATCTGATTTGATAGTTTGGTAATCATTCACCCAGTTAGCAATGGAATGCATGCTTCACAGATAATATTTAAACAAAATGCTTTGCAGCCATGTTAGATGCAGCCATCAACATGGATTGTAATTCCAATACGTTTGTAAAATAGATTTAGTACGGGACGTTTTAAACTTGCAATTTTGCTATGATTGTACTTTGATTTTACTTTATGATGTAGGCCTACTTTTCAACTATTCAATAGACAGATATCGCCTGTGTAAGATATGGAACTTAACTTAGACTTTTAATATGTTTGTAATAGTTTTAGATGCGATTTACTTGGGTTTACTTTGAGATACTGCCGTGCGTAATGCCTTACGCAAGCAAAGAGAGACAGGCAGTTTTACGCACAGACTTGGTTACTCAATCACGCCTTCTAAAGTGATCAGACGTCATCTCTGTCATCATATGGGCTCATGATGCTGTAGTCTTTACTGATTATGAATTAACTGAGATTCATATTGTCTAAATTGAGCGTGAATTATTTAATCAGTATTAAAATGACAATCTCATTCCACCAATATGATGATATTTTGCGAATGTTTTCAACAATTTCAAAATGATACATTTTAGGCATTCAGATTAGACAAAAGCTTTGCATAAAGTATTTGGCATCAACTGAAGGTAGCAATGTGGTTTAGTGCAGCAGTTGAGTGTCTGCGTCAACGGTTTCAGCACCGTTGTTACTGGACAGCTCCAGCTATCTTTTCCTCATATCTCCGTATTCAAACGTGACAATTTCAACTGATGTTGGGGAGAAAAAACTATTGCTGCATCCATAACTACTTTGGTACATAAGCAACACTTTGATTGTGATCTGAGATTTGACTGATCAGCTTTATTGGGATTCAACTACCACATTTCCAGCAGCAGTTTGCCATCCGGGCCACCACCAAACAGTTTCAGAACCACAGCTAACGGACAGCTCCCGCTAGCTTCGCCTTCCCGACCCCACATCTAGACTCACTTCTCCCCGCTTCCCTCTCTCTCCCAGGCGGACTCTCCCTGTGGCTGGTGGTGTGGCTGGTCCTCGGCAAGCCCGGTCCGTCGGCGGCGTGCCCGCATCTATGCGTGTGCTACCCGACTCCCATGACCGTGAGCTGCCAGGCGCAGAACTTCACCTCCGTGCCCGTCGGCGTGCCCTACGACTCGCAGCGTGTGTTCCTACAGAACAACCGAATTACGGAGCTCAGAGTTGGCTCTTTCGGCTTCGGGACTCAGGTAAGAGACTATAGATTGTTTAAAGGAGACATGGCGGGTGTTTGAGTGTGTGATTATTTTGCCCTCTCTCTCTCTTTCTAACTCTCTCTGCCTCTATCTTTGCTCCTAACCCTTTTTTTTCTTTTTGAGTTTGAGTCCAGAGTCTTACCTACAATATGACCATAGAATAATACCTGACCCTAGAATACATATTGATATTCACACTCTCCCTCCTCCTCGTCTCCCTCCTCCCCTCTCCCCTATAGGTCCTGTGGCTGTTCTCCAACAACATCACGTGGATTGAGGCTGGCTCCTTCAGTGAGCTGAGGGATCTAGAGGAGCTGGACCTGGGAGACAACTCTCACCTGCGCAGGCTGGAAGGAGGCGCCTTCAGGGGCCTGGAGAAACTCCAGAGTCTCCACATGCACCGCTGCAAGCTTACCGCCCTGCCCCACGACCTGTTCCACAAGCTGTACAGCCTGCAGTTCCTCTACCTGCAGGTAGGGCAGTACACATATATTCATGCACACAAGGGCACATATGAAAACACACACAACACGCATACACACACACTACAGGGAATTCTCATAGCTGTGAAAATTACATCATTTTATATAATCACAATCACAATTACATCATGTTGTATCATGATTCAAATCATGCTGCATCAGTGATAGTTATGAGATGCCCTTAGTGGAAGGTGCAAATGTTTCTCACCTCACCACTACTGAGATGTAGCCCATCATCACCTGATCCCACCTGACCACTTCCTCTTCCTGTTTCCTGTTTCGTCCTTGTAGGAGAACCAGCTCCACTTCCTCCAGGATGACCTCTTCTCTGACCTCATCAACCTGAGCCAGCTTTTCTTGCATGGAAACCGTATCCGTACTCTGTCGGAGAACGTGTTCCGTGGCCTGGTCAACCTGGACCGCCTTCTTCTCCACGACAACCGTGTGCGCCAGGTTAACCGCAGGGCGTTCCGCGACCTCGGACGCCTCACCATGCTCTTCCTGTTCAACAACTCATTGGCTGAGCTCCCCGGCCAGGCTCTCCGTGACACCCAGGGCATCGAGTTCCTCCGTCTCAATGGGAACCCCTGGTCCTGTGGCTGCGAGGCCCTCCCCCTGTGGGAGTGGTTCCGTGGCGCCCGCGTCTCATCGTCCGAGCTGTTGTGTTCCTCCCCGTCCCCCCGCCGCGGGATGGACCTCCGCTTCCTTCGTGAGATGGACTTCGCCCTCTGCCCTCTCCCCGACCCTGGCACCCTGGCCGGCTCCACCACGAGGACCTTCAGCACCAAGACAAGATGGTGGTTCTCCAAGCACAAGCCCCAGTCCCAGACCAAGGCAGTGTTCGAGAAGAGCTCCGAGACCATCAAGGCCTTCCCGTTCCCCCAAGGAAAGAACAACCCACCCATCGTGTCCTCCACCAACGTCAAGTACGAGCTCGGTGAGGAAGAGGCAGCACTACCCAAACTCGACGCTGAGGAGTACTGGGCGAACTATGGGAATGAGGACGCCGGCACCACGCTGCGATGCTTCGAGCTCGAGTGTCCGCCTGACTTCGATGGCCTCCCTCCCAACTCCTCCTCCACCCCCACATCATCCCCCTCTCTCTCACTCCTCCTCGCCCTCTCGCTACTCGCCTTCTCCATCAGTCTACACCTCATATTTGGCTGAATCAGACTGAGTACCCACTTCCCGTTCCTGTCTTCGCCCCGGCCCCTCTCAGGGCATGGGGAACCCCTTGTTAAAGACTCTGTACCTCCCTAGTTAACCCTCTGATGTCCTACTGGATAACCTCTGTCAGTAGTACAGGACAGCAGGGGATACAAAGGGGGGGGTTAGATTGTTACTTCTAACTTAATGCAGGGTTAAACAACAATGGCTGACAGTACATAGTACACTATTGTACATAGTACAATATAGTACAGTACAGTAGTCAACCAAGGCTGTTACTACAACAGGTGCATCTCACCTGTCTGGTGTGTTGGTTGCCGTGACGACGCCTGCAATCAGGGGTCAGTGGTCACCTGTAACGCTCTACAGCGAACACCAGTGCTACTTACTGTTGCGAATGCTACAACTGTTGTCACTTGGAGGAATATTACTACTACAAGTGCTACGACTATTACATGCATGTTACGACTACTACTATTCAGAACACGTCTGCTACTACAAGTGCTATGATTACAGTTACGACAGTATCTACATTTCTACTGTTGTACTAACTCTGACAACTGTACTGTAAATAGGTGGGTGTACTTGATGGTGCAGTGCAGTTGGGATTTCCTTCTTATATGTTGTCTACCACGATGCCTACTTTATAATGGATTGTTTACAGAGAAATCGCTAAGGGGAGAGAGAAAAGAAGGGATGAAAGAGAGGCAGTCACCAGCGTACGAGAAGGTGAGAGAGGATATGTAGAGAGATATGTAAAGGTAGAGAGAGAGAAAGACACACAGAGAGAGGATATGTAGAGAGATATGTTAAGGTAGAGAGACAGAAAGGCAGAGAGAGTGATGAGTTAAAAAGTTACCAAAGGAAGAAGCTAGAGGACAGAGAGGGTGGAAGAGAAGAGAAGAAAGGGCAACAGGAAAGGACAGAGAGCGAGGGAGAGAGGGTTGTCGAGATTCTCAATAATAAAGAGAACGGAAGAGAGGGAGCAAGGACAGCGCAGGCAATATAAATAAAGCAAAGGAATGTGAGACACGGTGAAATGAAGAAAGAACGAAAGAAAGAAAGAGAGAAAATGACAGTGCTGGCCTTTGACCATGAGATACTTAATAGGAGAGACAAGCAATCACTTCAGGTATTCAAGTTCAGTCTTTGTATAACTTCATGTCCTGTAAATATGACATCATCACCATAGAAGCCACAGGGGAAGGATGCTTCCTGTCTGGCAGTGTCAGTCGCTGTTCTGATTGGCTATCGCTGTTTGTTTGTGATGTCATTGACGGAATGTGTGACATGACCCGTTTGAGAGATAAAAAGACCTCTTGAGATTCTGAATAACATTTGTGAGACTTTTCTTTGGGTGCAGCAGCTGTTGTGTTTCAAACTGATTTTACTTGATCAATAATTGATCTCTTTAAGTAATTTGTTCTCTCTCTTGGAATGCTCACTCACTTCTTTGGAAGGTGAAAGTAGTGCACTACATAGGGAACAGGGCGCCATTTCAGACGGAGCCCATGACTGCTTGTTAGTCCTATAGCCAAAAACTTGATGATGAGTAAACAAACAAATTAAGTGTTTTCAACTCAGCCCCCCAGTTCCGACTACCATACCCACCCCAATATCTCTAGTCTAATACTCCCCCCATCAACTAAGCAGAATCAACTTAGTTCAACTCAGAAGAATCAACTTAGTTCAACTCAGAAGAATCAACCAGTAACTGAACTGCATAGAACTCAAGAAGAGATCTAGAAGTGGAACTGAAAGAGACATAGAATGGCACACGTGATGACTGGACTGGACTGGACAGTCCAAACCAATAAGACCGACTAGTGATTGACCAGCCATATTATTCCAATAGGACTGTTCTGGACTACTGAGCTCAGAGATCCCGGCACAAAATGAATGGATGGAAAAGCCTGGCAGTTTTCCAGCAGGGAGAGACAAGGAGAGTTACATTGTGGCTTTACTGAGATTGATTGACAGATGGACAGAACAACAGAGGGACCAAATTGTCACTCACAGACTTTGCTGACTCACAGAGAGACATAATTCCTTGACTTGCTGACAGAGACAGACTAACTGACCTATTCATGCCTTGGTGACCAGTGATCGACGGAAGACAGTTTAAAAGAGAGACTGGAATCTGATTGGCGGACAGCTGAAGCAACGTCAGAGAAAGGAGGAGGACCTCTGAGGAGGTGACCAAAAACAGACTTCCTCTCCTCTTCCTTTCTTCCTACTCGTTTTGTCTGAGCTTCTACAAGGCTTTGTAGGAGGGTGGGTAGGCGTGCTGACGAATCATCCCTCCCTCCCTCCTTCCTCCCCTCTCTCTCTGTCTCTCTCTCTTCCTTTCTTTATCCTACCGGTCACCTGTTTCTGTAAAGCACTCACCCCTGCGTGCTCCATCTCTCTGAAGAGAGAGAGAGAAATTAAAGGAGGGAGCGGAAGGAAGAAGGGGAGAGAGAGAAAGAGGGGAGGAAGGAGGGAGGAAGGGAGGAGAGAGTTCCTTTTACATAGATGTTTTCAGTAGAGGTGAAGAGGGCAATGACAGGCTGAGATAGGGTATGAGTAGGAGGAGAACAGAGAGGCACACACACACACACGCACGCACACACGCACACACACACGCACACACACACACACCTTATGTTATGAGTTTCTAGACTAAGTGGTGAGAAACAGACAGACAGAGAGAAAGAGAGAGAGATAGACAGACAGACAGACAGACAGACAGACAGACAGACAGACAGACAGACAGACAGACAGACAGACAGACAGATAGACAGACAGTCTTGCAGCTCCATGTAATGTCATCCCAATCTATTTCTGTTACCCAATCTATTTCTGTTACAGTAGTTACATAGATTGTGCTTTCTGAAATCACCTCGCTTTTAAAGAAAAGCATTACCTATGTTATTCAGTTGGAGATTTTGGGATTAATCCCAAATGGCACCCTGTCCCCTATGCATGGGCCTCATTCAAATGTAGACCACTAAATAGGGAGTAAGGTGCCCTTGGGGAAACAGCCTTTCAATACATGTGAGTCAACCATAGAAACAGGATTCTATGGACTCAACAATACGCTGTTCACTAATAATAGAGTCCAGGGATTGGTTTGTGTTCTGTTCTGCTGTGGTAACACTGTGTCCGTCCATATATGTCAGCCATTAGAGTGAGGTCAAACTGGGCCTCGGTGCTCTTCTGTGGCCATGACAGTCAGGTCACTTTCAGACGACCAAAGCCCCAGTCATACCATTTTACCCAGTGATTGGACTGTAAATTAAACCTGCCTGCTTGACCTAGTGAGAGAGTGTGAGAGAGAGTGTATGTATGTGTGAGAAAACAATATTTTGGTATCTACTTGACTGTGTGAGGAGATTGAGTTGTCTTCTGCTGTCATCTTTCTCACTGTGGAAGGAAAGAGGCAACATTATATAAAGAAATAAATACTGAACTTTGTTTTGAAAAAATGATTTGCGTGGGCGTATCATTTGAAGGATTTGGATATCAGCCTTGGAAAGTCCAGAGGGACAAACACACACATACACACACACACACGCACGCACGCACACACACACGCGCACGCTCGCACGCACACACACACACACACACACACACACATACATACACACACACATACACACACACACACACATGAATACATACACACACACACACACACACACACACCAATACTTTCTTCGACTTCCAGGCAAATGTCCATTTGTAGATGATAACAGTTACCATGTAACACCATCAGTATTACAACAGGCTCTTAATGTACAGTACATCAATATTACAACAGGCTCTTAATGTACAGTACATCAATATTACAATAGTACATAGTACATCAATATTACAATAGTATCTTAATGTAGAGTACATCAATATTACAATAGTCTCTTAATGTACAGTACATCAATATTACAATAGTACATAGTACATCAATATTACAATAGTATCTTAATGTAGAGTACATCAATATTACAATAGTATCTTAATGTACAGTACATCAATATTACAATAGTATCTTAATGTAGAGTACATCAATATTACAATAGTCTCTTAATGTACAGTACATCAATATTACAATAGTATCTTAATGTACAGTACATCAATATTACAATAGTATCTTAATGTAGAGTACATCAATATTACAATAGTCTCTTAATGTACAGTACATCAATATTACAATAGTATCTTAATGAAGAGTACATCAATATTACAATTGTAAGGCTCCGGGTGTCGTGGGTGTGGAGTCAAATGCAGGAGACAGAGAGTTCAATGCTGCGCGTCTCTTAATCGCACCAATGCATCTAGGGTGCTCACAAAAACGTTACGTTCCCAAAACACAGGGAATCAAAATGTACAATGGGAAACAATCCCGACCGGACACTAACACGTGCCTATACCACAGACCCGAAGGTTACATAGAAATAATCCCGCACAACAACCAGACGGGCCGGCTGTCTAATAAAGACAAACTAATTAAACATCCACAGGTGCTACCACTCAACATACAAGGAGGGGAAGGAAAAACAATCAGTGGCAGCTAATAGGCCGGTGACGACGACCGCCGAGCGCCACCTGCCCGGGAAAGGGAAACACCCTCGGTCGGACTCGTGACAGTACCCCCCCCCTGACGCGCGGCTCCCGCAGCGCGCCGACACCGGCCTCGAGGTTGCCCCGGAGGACGAGGCGCAGGGCGATCCGGATGGAGGCGATGGAAATCCCTCAACATGGAGGGATCCAAGATGTCCCCCACCGGTACCCAGCACCTCTCCTCCGGATCGTACCCCTCCCAGTCCACGAGGTACTGCAGGCCCCTCACCCGGCGTCTTGAGTCCAGAATGGCCCGGATCGTGTACGCCGGGGACCCCTCGATGTCCAGCGGGGGGGAGGGACCTCCGGTACCTCACTGTCCTGCAGGGGACCAGCTACCACCGGCCTGAGGAGAGACACATGAAACGAGGGGTTAATACGATAATAGGAAGGGAGTTGTAATCGATAACACACCTCGTTTATCCTCCTCAGGACTTTAAAGGGCCCTACACACTGCGGACCCAGCTTCCGGCAGGGCAAGCGGAGAGGTAGGTTTCGGGTCGAGAGCCAGACCCTGTCCCCCGGTACAAACACGGGGGCCTCACTGCAGTGGCGGTCAGCACTCCTCTTCTGCCGTCCACTCGCTTGTCGTAGAGATTCCTGGACGGCCCTCCAGGTCTCTTTGGAGCGCTGTACCCATTCCTCCACCGCAGGAGCCTCGGTCTGGCTCGGATGCCATGGTGCCAGGACCGGCTGGTACCCCAACACACACTGAAAAGGGGACACGTTAGTAGAGGAGTGGCGTAGTGAGTTCTGAGCCATTTCAGCCCAGGGAATGTATCGTGCCCACTCCCCTGGCCGATCCTGGCAATACGACCGCAGAAACCTACCCACCTCCTGGTTCACTCTCTCCACCTGCCCATTACTCTCGGGGTGATAACCGGAGGTCAGGCTGACAGAGACCCCCAAACGTTCCATGAACGCTCTCCATACCCGGGACGTGAATTGGGGGCCCCGATCAGAAACGATGTCCTCCGGCACCCCGTAGTGCCGGAAGACATGGGTGAATAACGCCTCCGCAGTCTGTAGGGCTGTAGGGATACCGGGCAACGGGAGGAGACGGCAGGACTTAGAGAACCGATCCACAATCACCAGAACCGTGGTGTTCCCCTGAGACGGCGGGAGATCGGTTAGGAAATCTATGGACAGATGTGACCATGGCCGCTGTGGAACAGGGAGGGGTTGTAGCTTCCCTCTAGGAAGGTGCCTAGGAGCCTTACTCTGAGCGCACACTGAACAGGAGGAGACATAACCCTTAACGTCCTTAGCCAACGTAGGCCACCAATACCTTCCCTGAAGGCTCCCCACTGTCCTCGTCACCCCAGGGTGACCCGAGGAGGGTAGGACGTGAGCCCACCGAATCAGTTTGTCCCGAACACCAAGCGGCACGTACCTTCGCCCCGCTGGACACTGAGGAGGCGCAGGTTCAGCCCGTAACGCCCGCTCGATGTCCGAGTCCACCTCCCATACCACTGGGGCTACCAGCTTCGAGGCGGGAAGGATGGGAGTAGGTTCGGTGGACCCATCCTCCGTGTCATAAAGGCGGGACAGTGCGTCAGCCTTCACGTTCTGGGAGCCCGGTCTATAAGACAAAGTAAATCGGAACTGGGTGAAGAACATGGCCCACCTTGCCTGACGTGGGTTAAGTCTCCTAGCTGCCCGAATATACTCCAGATTCTGGTGGTTCGGTCCAGATGAGAAAGGGGTGTTTAGCCCCCTCAAGCCAGTGTCTCCACACCTTCAGAGCTCTAACCACCGCTAGCAACTCCCGGTCCCCCACATCATAGTTACGCTCCGCTGGGCTGAGCTTCCTTGAGAAGAAAGCGCAGGGGCGGAGTTTTGGTGGCGTACCCGAGCGCTGTGATAGCACGGCACCCACCCCAGCCTCGGACGCGTCCACCTCCACTATGAATGCTAGAGAGGGGTCCGGATGCGCCAACACGGGCGCATCAGTAAACAGCGCCTTCAACTTGTTGAATGCTCCGTCCGCCTCTGCTGACCACTGCAAACGCACCGGGCCCCCCTTCAGCAGTGAGGTGATGGGAGCCGCTACCTGGCCAAAACCCCGGATAAACCTCCGGTAGTAGTTGGCAAAACCCAGAAACCGCTGCACCTCCTTTACCGTGGTCGGAGTCGGCCAATTACGCACGGCCCTAATGCGGTCACCTTCCATCACTACCCCCGAGGTGGAAATGCGATATCCCAGAAAAGAGACAGCTCGTTTAGAGAACACGCATTTCTCAGCCTTGACGTATAGGTCATGCTCCAGCAGTCTACCAAGCACCTTGCGCACCAGAGACACATGCGCGGTGTGAGTGGCCGAGTAGATCAGAATGTCATCGATATAAACCACCACTCCCTGCCCGCACAGGTCCCTGAGAATCTCGTCTACAAAGGATTGGAAAACGGCTGGAGCATTCTTTAACCCATACGGCATGACGAGGTACTCATAGTGGCCTGATGTAGTACTAAATGCGGTTTTCCACTCGTCTCCCTTCCGAATACGCACCAAACTATACGCGCTCCTGAGATCCAGTTTTGTGAAGAACTGCGCTCCGTGGAACGATTCCACCGCCGTAGCGATGAGAGGTAGAGGGTAACTATACCCCACTGTGATGGCGTTTAGACCTCTATAATCGATACACGGACGCAAGCCTCCCTCCTTTTTCCTCACAAAAAATAAACTTGAGGAGACGGGTGAAATGGAGGACCGAATGTACCCCTGTCCCAGCGCCTCCGTGACATATGTCTCCATTGCCAACGTCTCCTCCTGGGACAGCGGGTACACGTGACTCTTGGGAAGCGCAGCGTCTACCTGGAGAGCTATCGTACAATCCCTTCCCGGTCGATAAGGTGGTAATTTAGTCGCTTTCACTTTACTGAAAGCGATTGCCAAATCGGCATACTCGGGGGGAATGCACACCGTGGAACCCTGGTCTGGACTCTCCACCGACGTGGCACCGATGGAAACTCCCAAACACCTTCCAGAACACTCCTCTGACCACCCTTGGAGAACCCCCTGTCTCCACAAAATTTTAGGATTGTGCCGGGCCAGCCAGGGAGTCCCCAGCACCACTGGAAACGCAGGCGAATCAATAATAAAGAAACTGATACGCTCCCTATGATTTCCCTGCGTCACCATGTCCAGTGGGACCGTGGTCTCCCTGACCATCCCTGACCCTAATGGCCGGCTATCTAGGGAGTGCACGGGGAAAGGAGAATCTATCGGCACCAGCGGAACCCCTAACTTAAGGGCGAGTCCGCGATCCATAAAGTTCCCAGCTGCGCCTGAATCGACTAGCGCCCTATGCTGGGAAGAGGGAAAAAAGCGAAGGAAAAAAGTTAAGACAAACATGTGGCCAACAGGGGGTTCTGGGTGAGTTTGATGCTGACTCACCTGGGGTGACCGAGAAGCGTTCCGCCTGCCATCTCTACTCCCAGACGGACCCCCCCAGCACCGATCAGACGTGTGTCCTCTCCGACCACAGTTGGTGCAGGGAAGGCCTCCTCCTCCGGTACCCCTCGGCGCAGCCCCTCCCAACTCCATCGGAATGGGAGCGGAGGGGCTGGGTGGTGGAACGCACAGGACCCTCTCTGAACGCCCGCGGGCAGCCAGCAGATTATCCAGTCGAATGGACATGTCAATCAGCTGATCCAGTGACAGAGTGGTGTCCCGACACGCTAACTCCCGGCGGACGTCCTCTCGGAGACTACACCTGTAGTGGTCCATGAGGGCCCTGTCGTTCCACCCAGATCCGGCTGCCAAGGTCCGCGCGTAATCCTGGGCGCTCCTCCTCTCCTGCCTGAGGTGAAATAGTCGTTCTCCCGCCGCTCGGCCGTCTAGAGGGTGATCAAACACGGCACGGAAGCGGCGGGAAAACTCTGGGTAGTGCTCCCGCGCTGAGTCTGGACCATTCCAGACCGTGTTCGCCCATTCCAGGGCACGACCCGTGAGGCAGGAGATGAGGACACTCACCCTCTCTTCTCCTGAGGGAGTGGGTCTGATGGTGGCCAGGTATAGCTCCAGCTGGAGCAGAAACCCCTGGCAACCCGCCGCCGCTCCATCATAAGCCCTCGGTAGCGTCAGACGGAGAGTGCTGGAGTCGGGAGATGGGGAGTCCGGAACCGTGGGTGCCGAAGGTGGAGAGAGGAGCCCACTCCTCTCCCATCTGTCCATTCTCTCCATCACTTGATCCATCGCGGATCCGATCCGATGAAGGACGGTGGTGTGGTGGAGAACCCGTTCCTCCATCGATGGGAGAGGGTTGGCTGCTGCTCCTGCTGACTCCATCAATTTGATAGGTGCGGGATTCTGTAATGCTCCGGGTGTCGTGGGTGTGGAGTCAAATG
This sequence comes from Oncorhynchus clarkii lewisi, assembly GCF_045791955.1. Lineage (NCBI taxonomy): Eukaryota > Metazoa > Chordata > Actinopteri > Salmoniformes > Salmonidae > Oncorhynchus > Oncorhynchus clarkii. The sequence continues at coordinate 6,161,616 of NC_092165.1, read as the reverse complement.
CAGGAGACAGAGAGTTCAATGCTGCGCGTCTTTTAATCGCACCAATGCACCACAGGGTGCTCACAAAAACGTTACGTTCCCACAACACAGGGAATCAAAATGTACAATGGGAAACAATCCCGACCGGACACTAACACGTGCCTATACCACAGAGCCGAAGGTTACATAGAAATAATCCCGCACAACAACCAGGCGGGCCGGCTGTCTAATAAAGACAAACTAATTAAACATCCACAGGTGCTACCACTCAACATACAAGGAGGGGAAGGAAAAACAATCAGTGGCAGCTAATAGGCCGGTGACGACGACCGCCGAGCGCCACCTGCCCGGGAAAGGGAAACACCCTCGGTCGGACTCGTGACAACAATAGTATCTTAATGTAGAGTACATCAATATTACAATAGTCTCTTAAAGTGGAACTGACAGTGTTTTAACTACTTTGTAGATGTGAAACAAACAGACCATAATATCAGTCAAATATATTCAATTCCCAGTTTAAGCAACAAAACAACTTTATAAGAGTTTTTAAAAATGGGTTCTATTTGACTCAACGCTCCATGACGTGCACTGTTGGCAGAATAGATGGATGCAGTTCAATGCATGATTAATTAATATAATTCACGTATACACTTCTCGGTAGTCCCAAAAATATTGTTATCAGGTTGTAAATCATAGCAGGTCTGCTTGGCACACTGCTTAATGAATCCACTTGGGAGGCACTGTTTCTAGATAACATGTAAACAGCCTAACCAGCTCTGCTAGGGCAAGTCAAATGGGCAGAGTGAGGTGTTCTCTCATTTGCTTCTGAAAGTAGCTAGCAATCTAGCCAACTTTAGCCAGTTAGCTTGGGTACTTTGTTGGGACAGCATGCATCGGCAGGCAAGTTGCAGGAGGACCAGCAGGTTACTTACTTACTATTCCCCATCGTTTATCAGTGACATTTTATTTTTTATTTTATTTTTTATTTAACTTTTTACTTTTTTTAAATGACATTTAATTAGTTTTTTTGTAAAAAAATGTAGAATTTTACACCCTTTTTTCTCCCCAATTTCGTGGTATCCAATTGTTAGTAATTACTATCTTGTCTCATCGCTACAACTTCCGTACGGGCTCGGGAGAGACAAAGGACGAAAGTCATGTGTCCTCTGAAACACAACCCAACCAAGCCGCACTGCTTCTTAACACACCGCGCATTCAACCCCGGAAGCCAGCCGCACCAATGTGTCGGAGGAAACACCGTGCACCTGGTGACCTTGGTTAGCGTGCACTGTGCCCGGCCCGCCACAGGAGTCGCTGGTGCGCGATGAGACAAGGATATCCCTACCAGCCAAACCCTCCCTAACCCGGACGACGCTAGGCAAATTGTGCGTCGCCCCACAGACCTCCCGGCTGCGACAGAGCCTGGCGCGAACCCAGAGTCTCTGGTGGCACAGCTAGTGCTGACATTTTGACTGTTAAATAGCTGAAAAAGTTTGAGAGCATTTATCTAATGTTCCCTTGTTAGATTTTAGCTCATCTCATTCAGGCTAGCATTAGTTGTTGAACTTGTTGTTTCTGATGTTCATAACTGAGGTGGAGAGCCTACCTGTTCATGGCTGTTTGATCAGTAGAACTGTAAAGTTCCCACATGTGACTCCTGTGGTATTTACATTACTGCAGAAATACTTTCAGGTGTATTTTGTGTCTTTTGGTGAATGTGTTCTAATGATCTGAAGTCACGCTGTTGCTGCTGCCTGTAAACACACAGTCCAGTTCATAGTGAATGAGGACAGGCCCTACTGCCTGGAAACACAGTCCAGTTCATAGTGAATGGGGACAGGCCCTACTGCCTGGAAACACACAGTGCAGATCATAGTGAATGAGGACAGGCCCTACTGCCTGGAAACACACAGTCCAGTTCAAAGTGAATGAGGACAGGCCCTACTGCCTGGAAACACATAGTCCAGATCAAAGTGAATGAGGACAGGCCCAACTGCCTGAACACACACCACTCTCTCTCTCTCTCTCTCTCTCTCTATCTCTCCTATTTATTTTTCCTCACGTCTCTCTCTCACAAGCCCTTCCTCCCCTCTTTCTCTTTCTCGCCCTCATTCTCTCTCCCTCTCTCATTTATCTCTCCCCACCTTTCACTGTCACAGTCCCTTCCTCCTCACTTTCTTTCTCTCTTTCTTTCTCTCTCTCTCTCCCTAACACCTTTATCTCTCCCCAACTCTCTCTCCTTCCTCCATCTATTTCAAAGCAGATGGCAGTAAGAGCAGCAGTGTGGAGACAGAGAATGGCACCACCATGCAGGAAACACCTGCTCTGTTTGAATAATATTATATTTAAACATACAGTAATAATCAGAAATGTACAGTAGTGATAAAAAAAAAATGTGGTGTGTAAACGCTGATCACCCCTGGTGGTGAATAAATTAACACTTCCTATATATTCAATGCATTTTTTTTTTACAATATGTGTTTATATGTGTTAAACCTCCACTACGCCACTGATAATAATATGACTATACATAAATATTACATCATATCGGGCCTGTGTTTTCTTCATATGAGCCTTAATGTATGTGGAACAGACTATATATAGCCTTTTTGGCTGTTTCCCCAAGGGGTGCACATTTAAACAGAGCCGGTAATGAGTTGATTATTACGTTTGGGAAACGCCGCTTCATGGCCATGGCATACACTCCACTCCGTATTTATTCGGACGGTGAAGCCAAAGCTTTTATAAACTCCAGCATTTCGGATTTAAGATCAAATGTTTCACATGAGGCAACAGTACAGAGTGTCACCTTCTTTTAAGGGGATTTTCATTCAAGTCAGTTTTACCGTCTAGAAATGAATGTATGTATCTAGTACCCCCATTTGAAGGTGTCATAAATATAGGGACAAATTCACTTATAGCGTATTAAAGTACTCAAAAGTTTAGTATTTGGTCTCATATTCAAATCAAATCAAATCAAATTATATTTGTCACATCCACGTGGTTAGCAGAGGTTATTGCGAGTGTAGCGAAATGCTTGTGCTTCTAGTTCCGACCATGCAGTAATATCTAACAAGTAATCCAACCTAACAATTTCACAAAAATGACCTTATACACGTAAGTGTAAAGGAATAAATAAGAATATGTACATAAAAATATATGAATGAGTGATGGCCGAACGGCATAGGCAAGATGCAGTAGATGGTATAGAGTACAGTATATACATATGAGATGAGTAATGTAGGGTATGTAAACATTATATAAAGTGGCATTGTTTAAAGTGGCTAGTGATATATTTATTACATACATTTTTCCATTATTAAAGTAGCTAGAGTTGAATCAGTATGTTGGCAGCAGCCACTCAATGTTAGTGATGGCTGTTTAACAGTCTGATGGCCTTGAGATAGAAGCTGTTTTTCAGTCTCTCGGTCCCTGCTTTGATGCACCTGTACTGACCTCACCTTCTGGATGATAGCAGGGTGAACAGGCAGTGGCTCAGGCGGTTGCTATCCTTGATGATCTTTTTAGCTTTCCTGTGACATCGGGTGTTGTAGGTGTCCTGGAGGGCAGGTAGTTTGCCCCCAGTGATGCGTTACGCAGACCTCACGACCCTCTGGAGACCCTCTGGAGAGCCTTTCGGTTATGGGCAGAGCAGTTGCCATACCCGACGGTGATACAGCCCGACAGGATGCATCTGTAAAAGTTTGTGAGTGTTTCTAGTGACAAGCCAAATTTCTTCAGCCTCCTGAGGTTGAAGAAGTGCTGCTGCGCCTTCTTCACGATGCTGTCTGTGTGGGTGGACCATTTCAGTTTGTCTGTGATGTGTACGCCAAGGAACATAAAACTTTCCATCCTCTCCACTACTGTCCCGTAGATGTGGATAGGGGGGTGCTCCCTCTGCTGTTTCCTGAAGTCCACGATCATCTCCTTTGTTTTGTTGACATTGAGTGTGAGGTTATTATCCTGACACCACACTCTGAGGGCCCTCACCTCCTCCCTGTAGGCCATCTCGTCATTGTTGGTAATCAAGCCTACCACTGTAGTGTCGTCTGCAAACTTGATGATAGAGTTGGAGGTGTGCATGGCCCCGCAATCGTGGGTGAACAGGGAGTACAGGAGAGGGCTGAGAACGCACCCTTGTGGGTCCCCAGTGTTGAGGATCAGCGGGGTGGAGATGTTGTTTCCTACCCTCACCACCTGGGGGCGGCCCGTCAGGAAGTCCAGGACCCAGTTACACAGGGCGGGTTTGGAGGGTACTATGGTGTTGAATGCTGAGCTGTAGTTGATGAACATCATTCTTACATAGGTATTCCTCTTGTCCAGATGGGTTAGGGCAGTGTGCAGTGTGATTGTGATTGCGTTGTCTGTGGACCTATTGGGGCAGTAAGCAAATTGTAGTGGGTCTAGGGTTTCAGGTAGGGTGGAGGTGATATGGTCCTTGACTAGTCTCTCAAAGCACTTCATGATGACTGAAGTGAGTGCTACGGGGCGGTAGTCATTTAGCTCAGTTACCTTAGCTTTCTTGGGAACAGAAACAATGGTGTCCCTCTTGAAGCATGTGGGAACAGCAGACTGGGATAGGGATTTATTGAATATGTCCGTAAACACACCTCTGGGGTCTCCTCTGCACATGCTCTGAGGACGTGGCTGGGCATGCCGTCTGGTCCTGCAGCCTTGCGAGGGCAAACACGTTTAAATGTTTTACTCACATTGGCTGCAGTGAAGGAGAGCCCGCAAGTTTTGGTAGCGGGCCATGTCAGTGGCACTGTATTGTCCTCAAAGCGAGCAAAGAAGTTGTTTAGTCTGTCTGGGAGCAAGACATTGTGGTCCGCGACGGGGCTGGTTTTTTTTTTGTAGTCCGTAATGGACTGTAGACCCGAATGAGAGTCGAATTAAGTTCTTTCAGGGCCGTCGATGTGTCTGCTTGGGGGAATATACACGACTGTGATTATCATCGAAGAGAATTCTCTTGGTAGATAATGCGGTCGGCATTTGATTGTAAGGAATTCTAGGTCAGGTGAACAAATGGACTTGAGTTCCTGTATGTTGTTATGATTACACCACGTCTAGTTAATCATAAGGCATACACCCCCGCCCTTCTTCTTAACAGAGAGATGCTTGTTTCTGCCGGTGCGATGCGTGATGAAACCAGGTGGCTGTACCTAGTGAGCCATGTTTCCGTGAAACAAAGAACCTTACAGTCTCTGATGTCTCTCTGGAAGGCAACTCTTGCTCAGGTTTCGTCTACCTTGTTGTCAAGAGACTGGACATTGGTGAATAGTATGAGACTGGACATTGGTGAGTAGTATGAGACTGGACATTGGTGAGTAGTATGAGACTGGACATTGGTGAGTAGTAAGAGACTGGACATTGGTGAATAGTATGAGACTGGACATTGGTGAGTAGTATGAGACTGGACATTGGTGAGTAGTATGAGACTGGACATTGGTGAGTAGTATGAGACTGGACCTTGGCTAGTAGTATACTCGGGAGCGGTGCGCGATGTGCCCGTCTACGGAGCCTGACCAGAAGACCGCTCCTGTAACCACCGTTGGTGGAAGAGGGTGAGGACCAAGATGCAGCGTGGTAAATGTTCATCATTATTTTAATAAACTGAACACTAAATACAACAAGGAACAAAAGAAACCACCGAAACAGCTCCGGCAGGTGCAAAACACACTAAACAGAAAATAACTACCCACAAAACCCATGTGGGTAAGAGCTACCTAAGTATGGTTCTCAATCAGAGACAACGATAGACAGCTGTCCCTGATTGAGAACCATACCCGGCCAAAAACAAAGAAATACGAAAACATAGAAAAAGGAACATAGAATGCCCACCCTAGTCACGCCCTGGCCAAACCAAAATAGAGAATAAAAGCCTCTCTATGGCCAGGGCGTGACAGTACCCCACTCAAAGGTGCGGACTCTGGCCGCAAAACTTGAATCTAAAGGGGAGGGTCCGGGTGGGCCTTCCTTACGGAGGCGGCTTGGGTGCAAAACCTGACTCTAAAGGGGAGGGTCCGGGTGGGCCTTCCTTACGGAGGCGGCTGGGTGCGGGACCCTCGCAGCGGGCCACGGACTGAAGACCCTCGAAGAGGGCGCCATTGGAGTGAAGGGCGGCTCTGGCAGCTCCGGAGTGAAGGGCGGCTCTGGCAGCGCCGGAGTGAAGGGCGGCTCTGGCAGCTCCGGAGTGAAGGGCGGCTCTGGCAGCTCCGGAGTGAAGGGCGGCTCTGGCAGCTCCGGAGTGAAGGGCGGCTCTGGCAGCGCCGGAGTGAAGGGCGGCTCTGGCAGCTCCGGAGTGAAGGGCGGCTCTGGCAGCGCCGGAGTGAAGGGCGGCTCTGGCAGCTCCGGAGTGAAGGGTGGCTCTGGCAGTGCCGGAGGGAAGGGAGGCTCTGGCAGCGCCGGACATGCATAGGGGAGTGTAAATTGGGAAACTTGATTGATTGGTTGAATGAATGAATAGACAATTAATAGACAATTACAGCCACAGCATAACAAAACCAACAACAGTACACAACAAAACAGCCCACAGGGCTCTGGTCAACAGTAGTGCACTACAGGGTTCCGTTTGGGACAGAGCCTGGGTGTCTCTGTGGAACAGTGGAGGCTGGTGGGAGGACAGGCTCATTGTAATAGCTGGAATGGAATGAATGGAACAAAGTAAAACGTGTGGTTTCCATATGTTTGATGCAAATTATACCGTTCCATTGATTCCCTTCCAGCCACTACAATGAGCCCATCATCCTATAGCTCCTCCCAACAGCCTCATCTGCTGTGAGAAGTGAATTTGCATGGCACCAGCAACACTAGGGTGGTGGGTTGCCTCTGGAGTTATATACTGAACACCAGGGTGGTGGGTTGCCTCTGGGGTTATATACTGAACACCAGGGTGGTGGGTTTGATTCCCTCTGTGGTTAAATACTGAACACCAGGGTGGTGGGTTGCCTCTGGGGTTATATACTGAACACCAGGGTGGTGGGTTGCCTCTGGGGTTATATACTGAACACCAGGGTGGTGGGTTGCCTCTGGGGTTATATACTGAACACCAGGGTGGTGGGTTTGATTCCCTCTGTGGTTAAATACTGAACACCAGGGTGGTGGGTCAAATCAAATCAAATGTTATTTGTCACATACACAGGTTAGCAGATGATAATGCGAGTGTAGCGAAATGTTTGGGTTTGATTCCCTCTGGGGTTATATACTGTACACCAGGGTGGTGGGTTTTATTTCCTCTGGGGTTATATACTGAACACCAGGGTGGTGGGTTTGGTTCCCTCTGGGGTTATATACTGAACACCAGAGTGGTGGGTTTGATTCCCTCTGGGGCTATATACTGAACACCGGGGTGGTGGGTCAAATCAAATCAAATTCTATTTGTCACATACACATGGTTAGCAGATGTTAATGCGAGTGTAGCGAAATGTTTGGGTTTGATTCCCTCTGGGGTTATATACTGTACACCAGGGTGGTGGGTTTGATTCCCTCTGGGGTTATATACTGAACACCAGGGTGGTGGGTTTGATTCCCTCTGGGGTTATATACTGAAAACCAGGGTGGTGGGTTGCCTCTGGGGTTATATACTGAACACCAGGGTGATGGGTTTGATTCCCTCTGGGTTTATATACTGAACATCAGGGTGATGGGTTTGATTCCCTCTGGGTTTATATACTGAACATCAGGGTGATGGTTTGATTCTCTCTGGGTTTATATACTGAACACCAGGGTGATGGGTTTGATTCCCTATGGGGTTATATACTGAACACCAGGGTGGTGGGTTTGATTCCCTCTGGGGTTATATACTGAACACCAGGGTGATGGGTTTGATTCCCTCTGGGGTCATAAAGTGTATGAATGCACTCAATGTACTGTACAGAAGACAGAAGACACTTTTAAGCGGTACATAAAATACATTATGAATACGTTCGTATTGTTTTGATCAGAATCATCCCTCGGATGACATCAATAGTACGGAACAGCACATTAACTATTAGTGACTAATCCCTAGATTTCCTGATCTAAATAAGGAAATATACTGACTTCTCTCAATGGAACGTCACGCAGAACACGCACACATACGCCAAGGAGTGTCCGGCCGGCCAACATTGTATTCCCATTGGATGCAACACATGTGAGCCAACAGACCTCACAATGACGCAACCACACGTTAAAATATGGGCCGAGTGGGTTTTGATTGGACAGCAGCCATGTCAATCACCAGTGAGGCAGAGTTGGAGTCAATCAGACGAGAGAGGGGGAGAGTGCCTTGGATCTGTTTCTGGATCAATTAATATTAATGAGTCAGTCAGTGAGTCAGTGAGTCAGTGAGTGAGTGAGTGAGTGAGTGAGAGAGAGAGAGAGAGAGAGAGAGAGAGATGAATGAATGAATATTAATGATAGAGGGGGAGAGAGGGAGGGAAGTGTAGAGAGGAGAAGGGGGATAAAGTCAAAGGAGAAACGATTGGGCAGTCTGATAAACATTTTGGTCCCGGAAGTTGTACGTCAACAGTGTGACCAAATTGGGAGTTGTCACAACTTGCCCCCACACAATACACACCCAGACAGACTCATTCACACATCCACCCAACAATGAACAACCCACACTGAATCATACACATGCCCATAACGGCAAAATCAACACACAGTTTCACACATGCACACAGCATGCACGTGAGGTATGCAACGTGTGCTCATCTATTTAGCATATTTTGGGGCTTATTTCACATCACCTTGCAGGGAACATAACATCTACTCTCACGTCTCCTTCTCTATCTTTATTTCATTCATTCTTCTCTCTTTCTGTTTTCATCATCTCGTCTCTCCTCCTTCCTCCTCTCCCTCACTCTTTCCCTGTTGCACATGTTTGTTTCCATTTCTCACAGGCCCTTAAGCATCGTTCACCTATTCATGTCTTTATTCTTTATTCTGTACTGGCGGCATTCCTTTATCTCTATGGTCCCTCATTGTCACTTTACTGTCACACATCTGATTGTTCTGTCTGTGTTTTAGTCCTCTCTCTCTCTCTCTCTCTCTCTCTCTCTCTCTCTGTATGTCTCTCTCTCTCTCTCTCTCTCTCTCTCTCTCTGTATGTCTCTCTCTCTCTCTCTCTCTCTCTCTCTCTGTATGTCTCTCTCTCTCTCTCTCTCTCTCTCTCTCTCTCTCTCTCTCTGTATGTCTCTCTCTCTCTCTCTCTCTCTCTCTCTCTGTATGTCTCTCTCTCTCTCTCTCTCTCTCTCTCTCTCTCTCTCTCTCTGTATGTCTCTCTCTCTCTCTCTCTTTCTCCCTCTCTCTCTCTCTCTTCCCCTCCCTCTGTCACCCTTCCTCTCTCCCCTCTCTTTGATATGATCTAGTGTAGTGTAGTGTAGTGTAGTCAGTGTAGTGTATATATCAGTGTAGTGTGTATATCAGTGTAGTGTGTATATCAGGGTAGTGTGTATGTCAGTGTAGGAAATATGTCAGTGTAGTGTGTTTTTCACTGTAGTGTGTATATCAGTGTAGTATATATATCAGTGTAGTGTGTATATCAGTGTAGTATATATATCAGTGTAGTGTGTATATCAGTGTAGTGTATACATCAGTGTAGTGTGTATATCAGTGTAGTGTTTCTATCAGTGTAGTGTATACATCAGTGTAGTGTGTATATCAGTGTAGTGTGTATATCAGTGTAGTGTGTTTTTCACTGTAGTGTATACATCAGTGTAGTGTGTATATCAGTGTAGTGTATACATCAGTGTAGTGTGTATATCAGTGTAGTGTGTATATCAGTGTAGTGTTTCTATCAGTGTAGTGTTTCTATCAGTGTAGTGTGTATATCAGTGTAGTGTATACATCAGTGTAGTGTGTATATCAGTGTAGTGTGTATATCAGTGTAGTGTGTATATCAGTGTAGTGTGTATATCAGTGTAGTGTATACATCAGTGTAGTGTATACATCAGTGTAGTGTAAATATCAGTGTAGTGTGTATATCATAGTGTGTATATCAGTGTAGTGTATATATCAGTGTAGTGTGTATATCCGTGTAGTGTTTCTATCAGTGGTCTGTCTTCAGATGTGACTCCCAGATTTCTATCATGGCTGCCATTCCTCCTACCTAATCTCCATTTTGTTCTGTTCTGTGTCCCCCCCGCCCACACCGTAGGGATCTCATTATTGGTGAAATCAAAGCACAGCAGAGCTGTGTGAGTGTGTGTGTGTGTGTGTGTGTCTTTGTAACAAGTCAGAAAAAGTATTTGATCAGTATCTGAGTACCTGTGGTCACTTTGCTCTCTGTCTCTCTCTCACACACACACACACACACACACTACCTTTGTTCTGGGCATGGTGTCATCATGCCCTTGTGTGACAAGGACTCTCCCTGTACGTGTTGCAAATAACTGACAAATAACTGACTGTACAATGAACCGTCTTAATTAGATAAATGTGTGTGTGCTCCTTTGCTTGTTTTGCTAATTAAGAACATTTAGTAATTTGCATTGTGGAGAGTCCTGTCTCCTGACACTAAGTGCAAAAATGCTACAAAGTTACAGACTGCAACAGGGTACAAGCGAGGGAGGTGAGACAGTGAGAGAGAGAGAGAGAGAGAGAGAGAGAGAGAGAGAAAGAGAGAGAGAGAGAGAGAAAGAGAGAGAGAGAAAGAGAGAGAGAGAGAGAGAAAGAGAGAGAAAGAGAGAGAAAGAGAGAGAAAGAGAGAGAAAGAGAGAGACAGACAGACGGAGAGAGAGAAAGAGAGAGCGAGAGAGAGAGACAGACTGACAGACAGGCAGAGAGAGAGAGAGAGAGAGAGAGCAGCAACAGAACAGAACCAGTGTGATGACACATACTTGGATCACGTTGACGTCGGGTACATTTGGGAGGCTTAAGTGTGAGCACACACATAACACACATAACACACACAGTGCGTGTTAACAAAGTCCCGCAGGAAGACAGACGTTCTCGAGCACGTCATTGTCAAACAAATAACACATACACTCACTTGCACACGCACACACACACACACATTTTGCTATGTTGTGCAAAAAGGCAACTGACCTCGGCAAGTGGACACAGCTGACTGGGAACATGTTACCATACAGTGAAAAGGAAAATAAAAATTGGCCATAAAATCCACTAAATTATGAATCTATCAAAATAACGTGTTGATGTACTGGGCCAAGACTATGTTGACACTGGTCTTGTTCTCCTGCTCAGACGGTGCTGACTCCTGACAGATCTTACAACGACCGGAGAGGTATTAACAGTCTGTTCTCCTGCTCAGACGGTGCTGACTCCTGACAGATCTTACAACGCCCGGAGAGTTATTAACAGTCTGTTCTCCTGCTCAGACGGTGCTGACTCCTGACAGATCTTACAACGCCCGGAGAGGTATTAACAGTCTGTTCTCCTGCTCAGACGGTGCTGACTCCTGACAGATCTTACAACGCCCGGAGAGGTATTAACAGTCTGTTCTCCTGCTCAGACGGTGCTGACTCCTGACAGATCTTACAACGCCCGGAGAGGTATTAACAGTTTTTTTTATTTGGCTTTGGTACCGTTTTCACAAGTACAACACTCCAAACTCCAGCCAGTCTTTCATTCCAAACCTTTCACTGTGCAGTCTTTTCTGATTGTAAACATCTCTCGCCATACAACCACTGATTCAAAATATACACTACTATTCAAAAGTTTGGGGTCACTGAGAAATGTCCTTGTTATTGAAAGAAAAGCACCTTTTTTGTCCATTAAAATAACATCAAATTGATCAGAAATACAGTGTAGACATTGTTAATGTTGTAAATGACTATTGTAGTCCATACCCACCTCTTTGACCTTTTTGATGGGGTTCATACCCACCTCTTTGACCTTTTTGATGGGGTTCATACCCACCTCTTTGACCTTTTTGATGGGGTTCATACCCACCTCTTTGACCTTTTTGACTGGACCGATGCCCACCTCTCTGATGGCCCCCGGAGCTCTTTGGTTTCTTCCTCTCCCTGCTGTCTATTCTGCTCCATGTTGAAAGAAATGTCAAGTGTTCACACCCCCTTTTATATGGTGACCAATTGTGGTTACCACTATGTGGAACCAATTATCAATACTGACTAGTCATGATGTATGGTTATCATGTATAATACATGTCAATTATCAATACTAACTAGTCATGATGTATGGTTATCATGTATAATACATGTCAATTATCAATACTGACTAGTCATGATGTATGGTTATTATGTATAATACATGTCAATTATCAATACTGACTAGTCATGATGTATGGTTATCATGTATAATACATGTCAATTATCAATACTGACTAGTCATGATGTATGGTTATCATGTATAATACATGTCAATACTGACTAGTCATGATGTATGGTTATCATGTACAATACATGTCAATTATCAATACTGACTAGTCATGATGTATGGTTATCATGTATAATACATGTCAATACTGACTAGTCATGATGTATGGTTATCATGTATAATACATGTCAATACTGACTAGTCATGATGTATGGTTATCATGTATAATACATGTCAATACCGACTAGTCATGATGTATGGTTATCATGTATAATACATGTCAATACTGACTAGTCATGATGTATGGTTATTATGTATAATACATGTCAATTATCAATACTGACTAGTCATGATGTATGGTTATCATGTATAATACATGTCAATTATCAATACTGACTAGTCATGATGTATGGTTATCATGTATAATACATGTCAATTATCAATACTGACTAGTCATGATGTATGGTTATTATGTATAATACATGTCAATTATCAATACTGACTAGTCATGATGTATGGTTATCATGAATCATATATGTCAATTATCAATACTGACTAGTCATGATGTATGGTTATCATGTATAATACATGTCAATTATCAATACTGACTAGTCATGATGTATGGTTATCATGTATAATACATGTCAATTATCAATACTGACTAGTCATGATGTATGGTTATCATGTATAATACATGTCAATTATCAATACTGACTAGTCATGATGTATGGTTATCATGTATAATACATGTCAATTATCAATACTGACTAGTCATGATGTATGGTTATCATGAATCATATATGTCAATTATCAATACTGACTAGTCATGATGTATGGTTATCATGTATAATACATGTCAATTATCAATACTGACTAGTCATGATGTATGGTTATCATGTATAATACATGTCAATTATCAATACTGACTAGTCATGATGTATGGTTATCATGTATAATACATGTCAATTATCAATACTGACTAGTCATGATGTATGGTTATCATGTATAATACATGTCAATTATCAATACTGACTAGTCATGATGTATGGTTATCATGTATAATACATGTCAATTATCAATACTGACTAGTCATGATGTATGGTTATCATGTATAATACATGTCAATTATCAATACTGACTAGTCATGATGTATGGTTATCATGCATAATACATGTCAATTATCAATACTGACTAGTCATGATGTATGGTTATTATGTATCATACATGTCAATTATCAATACTGACTAGTCATGATGTATGGTTATCATGTATAATACATGTCAATTATCAATACTGACTAGTCATGATGTATGGTTATTATGTATAATACATGTCAATTATCAATACTGACTAGTCATGATGTATGGTTATCATGCATAATACATGTCAATTATCAATACTGACTAATCATGATGTATGGTTATCATGTATAATACATGTCAATTATCAATACTGACTAGTCATGATGTATGGTTATCATGTATAATACATGTCAATTATCAATACTGACTAGTCATGATGTATGGTTATCATGTATAATACATGTCAATTATCAATACTGACTAGTCATGATGTATGGTTATCATGTATAATACATGTCAATTATCAATACTGACTAGTCATGATGTATGGTTATCATGTATAATACATGTCAATTATCAATACTGACTAGTCATGATGTATGGTTATCATGCATAATACATGTCAATTATCAATACTGACTAGTCATGATGTATGGTTATCATGCATAATACATGTCAATTATCAATACTGACTAGTCATGATGTATGGTTATCATGTATAATACATGTCAATTATCAATACTGACTAGTCATGATGTATGGTTATCATGCATAATACATGTCAATTATCAATACTGACTAGTCATGATGTATGGTTATCATGCATAATACATGTCAATTATCAATACTGACTAGTCATGATGTATGGTTATCATGTATAATACATGTCAATTATCAATACTGACTAGTCATGATGTATGGTTATCATGTATAATACATGTCAATTATCAATACTGACTAGTCATGATGTATGGTTATCATGTATAATACATGTCAATTATCAATACTGACTAGTCATGATGTATGGTTATCATGTATCATACATGTCAATTATCAATACTGACTAGTCATGATGTATGGTTATCATGTATAATACATGTCAATTATCAATACTGACTAGTCATGATGTATGGTTATTATGTATCATATATGTCAATTATCAATACTGACTAGTCATGATGTATGGTTATCATGTATAATACATGTCAATACTGACTAGTCATGATGTATGGTTATCATGTATAATACATGTCAATTATCAATACTGACTAGTCATGATGTATGGTTATCATGTATAATACATGTCAATTATCAATACTGACTAGTCATGATGTATGGTTATCATGTATCATATATGTCAATTATCAATACTGACTAGTCATGATGTATGGTTATCATGTATAATACATGTCAATTATCAATACTGACTAGTCATGATGTATGGTTATCATGTATAATACATGTCAATTATCAATACTGACTAGTCATGATGTATGGTTATCATGCACCATACATGTCAATTATCAATACTGACTAGTCATGATGTATGGTTATCATGTATAATACATGTCAATTATCAATACTGACTAGTCATGATGTATGGTTATCATGTATAATACATGTCAATTATCAATACTGACTAGTCATGATGTATGGTTATCATGTATAATACATGTCAATTATCAATACTGACTAGTCATGATGTATGGTTATCATGCACCATACATGTCAATTATCAATACTGACTAGTCATGATGTATGGTTATCATGTATAATACATGTCAATTATCAATACTGACTAGTCATGATGTATGGTTATCATGTATAATACATGTCAATTATCAATACTGACTAGTCATGATGTATGGTTATCATGTATAATACATGTCAATTATCAATACTGACTAGTCATGATGTATGGTTATCATGTATAATACATGTCAATTATCAATACTGACTAGTCATGATGTATGGTTATCATGTATCATACATGTCAATTATCAATACTGACTAGTCATGATGTATGGTTATCATGTATAATACATGTCAATTATCAATACTGACTAGTCATGATGTATGGTTATTATGTATCATATATGTCAATTATCAATACTGACTAGTCATGATGTATGGTTATCATGTATAATACATGTCAATTATCAATACTGACTAGTCATGATGTATGGTTATCATGTATAATACATGTCAATTATCAATACTGACTAGTCATGATGTATGGTTATCATGAATCATACATGTCAATTATCAACACTGACTAGTCATGATGTATGGTTATCATGTATAATACATGTCAATTATCAATACTGACTAGTCATGATGTATGGTTATCATGCACCATACATGTCAATTATCAATACTGACTAGTCATGATGTATGGTTATCATGCACCATACATGTCAATTATCAATACTGACTAGTCATGATGTATGGTTATCATGTATAATACATGTCAATTATCAATACTGACTAGTCATGATGTATGGTTATCATGCACCATACATGTCAATTATCAATACTGACTAGTCATGATGTATGGTTATCATGTATAATACATGTCAATTATCAATACTGACTAGTCATGATGTATGGTTATCATGTATAATACATGTCAATTATCAATACTGACTAGTCATGATGTATGGTTATCATGCACCATACATGTCAATTATCAATACTGACTAGTCATGATGTATGGTTATCATGTATAATACATGTCAATTATCAATACTGACTAGTCATGATGTATGGTTATCATGCACCATACATGTCAATTATCAATACTGACTAGTCATGATGTATGGTTATTATGTATAATACATGTCAATTATCAATACTGACTAGTCATGATGTATGGTTATCATGTATAATACATGTCAATTATCAATACTGACTAGTCATGATGTATGGTTATCATGAATAATACATGTCAATACTGACTAGTCATGATGTATGGTTATCATGTATAATACATGTCAATTATCAATACTGACTAGTCATGATGTATGGTTATCATGTATCATACATGTCAATTATCAACACTGACTAGTCATGATGTATGGTTATCATGTATAATACATGTCAATTATCAATACTGACTAGTCATGATGTATGGTTATCATGTATAATACATGTCAATTATCAATACTGACTAGTCATGATGTATGGTTATCATGTATAATACATGTCAATACTGACTAGTCATGATGTATGGTTATTATGTATAATACATGTCAATTATCAATACTGACTAGTCATGATGTATGGTTATCATGTATAATACATGTCAATTATCAATACTGACTAGTCATGATGTATGGTTATCATGTATAATACATGTCAATTATCAATACTGACTAGTCATGATGTGTGGTTATTATGTATAATACATGTCAATTATCAATACTGACTAGTCATGATGTATGGTTATCATGTATAATACATGTCAATACTGACTAGTCATGATGTATGGTTATCATGTATAATACATGTCAATTATCAATACTGACTAGTCATGATGTATGGTTATCATGTATAATACATGTCAATTATCAATACTGACTAGTCATGATGTATGGTTATCATGTATAATACATGTCAATTATCAATACTGACTAGTCATGATGTATGGTTATCATGTATCATACATGTCAATTATCAATACTGACTAGTCATGATGTATGGTTATCATGTATAATACATGTCAATTATCAATACTGACTAGTCATGATGTATGGTTATCATGTATAATACATGTCAATTATCAATACTGACTAGTCATGATGTATGGTTATCATGTATAATACATGTCAATTATCAATACTGACTAGTCATGATGTATGGTTATCATGAATCATACATGTCAATTATCAACACTGACTAGTCATGATGTATGGTTATCATGTATAATACATGTCAATTATCAATACTGACTAGTCATGATGTATGGTTATCATGCACCATACATGTCAATTATCAATACTGACTAGTCATGATGTATGGTTATCATGTATAATACATGTCAATTATCAATACTGACTAGTCATGATGTATGGTTATCATGCACCATACATGTCAATTATCAATACTGACTAGTCATGATGTATGGTTATCATGTATAATACATGTCAATTATCAATACTGACTAGTCATGATGTATGGTTATCATGTATAATACATGTCAATTATCAATACTGACTAGTCATGATGTATGGTTATCATGCACCATACATGTCAATTATCAATACTGACTAGTCATGATGTATGGTTATCATGTATAATACATGTCAATTATCAATACTGACTAGTCATGATGTATGGTTATCATGCACCATACATGTCAATTATCAATACTGACTAGTCATGATGTATGGTTATTATGTATAATACATGTCAATTATCAATACTGACTAGTCATGATGTATGGTTATCATGTATAATACATGTCAATTATCAATACTGACTAGTCATGATGTATGGTTATCATGAATAATACATGTCAATACTGACTAGTCATGATGTATGGTTATCATGTATAATACATGTCAATTATCAATACTGACTAGTCATGATGTATGGTTATCATGTATAATACATGTCAATTATCAATACTGACTAGTCATGATGTATGGTTATCATGCACCATACATGTCAATTATCAATACTGACTAGTCATGATGTATGGTTATCATGTATAATACATGTCAATTATCAATACTGACTAGTCATGATGTATGGTTATCATGCACCATACATGTCAATTATCAATACTGACTAGTCATGATGTATGGTTATTATGTATAATACATGTCAATTATCAATACTGACTAGTCATGATGTATGGTTATCATGTATAATACATGTCAATTATCAATACTGACTAGTCATGATGTATGGTTATCATGTATAATACATGTCAATTATCAATACTGACTAGTCATGATGTATGGTTATCATGTATAATACATGTCAATTATCAATACTGACTAGTCATGATGTATGGTTATCATGTATAATACATGTCAATTATCAATACTGACTAGTCATGATGTATGGTTATCATGCATAATACATGTCAATTATCAATACTGACTAGTCATGATGTATGGTTATCATGCATAATACATGTCAATTATCAATACTGACTAGTCATGATGTATGGTTATCATGTATAATACATGTCAATTATCAATACTGACTAGTCATGATGTATGGTTATCATGCATAATACATGTCAATTATCAATACTGACTAGTCATGATGTATGGTTATCATGCATAATACATGTCAATTATCAATACTGACTAGTCATGATGTATGGTTATCATGTATAATACATGTCAATTATCAATACTGACTAGTCATGATGTATGGTTATCATGTATAATACATGTCAATTATCAATACTGACTAGTCATGATGTATGGTTATCATGTATAATACATGTCAATTATCAATACTGACTAGTCATGATGTATGGTTATCATGTATCATACATGTCAATTATCAATACTGACTAGTCATGATGTATGGTTATCATGTATAATACATGTCAATTATCAATACTGACTAGTCATGATGTATGGTTATTATGTATCATATATGTCAATTATCAATACTGACTAGTCATGATGTATGGTTATCATGTATAATACATGTCAATACTGACTAGTCATGATGTATGGTTATCATGTATAATACATGTCAATTATCAATACTGACTAGTCATGATGTATGGTTATCATGTATAATACATGTCAATTATCAATACTGACTAGTCATGATGTATGGTTATCATGTATCATATATGTCAATTATCAATACTGACTAGTCATGATGTATGGTTATCATGTATAATACATGTCAATTATCAATACTGACTAGTCATGATGTATGGTTATCATGTATAATACATGTCAATTATCAATACTGACTAGTCATGATGTATGGTTATCATGCACCATACATGTCAATTATCAATACTGACTAGTCATGATGTATGGTTATCATGTATAATACATGTCAATTATCAATACTGACTAGTCATGATGTATGGTTATCATGTATAATACATGTCAATTATCAATACTGACTAGTCATGATGTATGGTTATCATGTATAATACATGTCAATTATCAATACTGACTAGTCATGATGTATGGTTATCATGTATAATACATGTCAATTATCAATACTGACTAGTCATGATGTATGGTTATCATGTATAATACATGTCAATTATCAATACTGACTAGTCATGATGTATGGTTATCATGCACCATACATGTCAATTATCAATACTGACTAGTCATGATGTATGGTTATCATGTATAATACATGTCAATTATCAATACTGACTAGTCATGATGTATGGTTATCATGTATAATACATGTCAATTATCAATACTGACTAGTCATGATGTATGGTTATCATGTATAATACATGTCAATTATCAATACTGACTAGTCATGATGTATGGTTATCATGTATAATACATGTCAATTATCAATACTGACTAGTCATGATGTATGGTTATCATGTATCATACATGTCAATTATCAATACTGACTAGTCATGATGTATGGTTATCATGTATAATACATGTCAATTATCAATACTGACTAGTCATGATGTATGGTTATTATGTATCATATATGTCAATTATCAATACTGACTAGTCATGATGTATGGTTATCATGTATAATACATGTCAATTATCAATACTGACTAGTCATGATGTATGGTTATCATGTATAATACATGTCAATTATCAATACTGACTAGTCATGATGTATGGTTATCATGTATCATATATGTCAATTATCAATACTGACTAGTCATGATGTATGGTTATCATGTATAATACATGTCAATTATCAATACTGACTAGTCATGATGTATGGTTATCATGTATAATACATGTCAATTATCAATACTGACTAGTCATGATGTATGGTTATCATGCACCATACATGTCAATTATCAATACTGACTAGTCATGATGTATGGTTATCATGTATAATACATGTCAATTATCAATACTGACTAGTCATGATGTATGGTTATCATGTATAATACATGTCAATTATCAATACTGACTAGTCATGATGTATGGTTATCATGTATAATACATGTCAATTATCAATACTGACTAGTCATGATGTATGGTTATCATGTATAATACATGTCAATTATCAATACTGACTAGTCATGATGTATGGTTATCATGTATAATACATGTCAATTATCAATACTGACTAGTCATGATGTATGGTTATCATGTATAATACATGTCAATTATCAATACTGACTAGTCATGATGTATGGTTATCATGTATAATACATGTCAATTATCAATACTGACTAGTCATGATGTATGGTTATCATGTATAATACATGTCAATTATCAATACTGACTAGTCATGATGTATGGTTATCATGTATCATACATGTCAATTATCAATACTGACTAGTCATGATGTATGGTTATCATGTATAATACATGTCAATTATCAATACTGACTAGTCATGATGTATGGTTATCATGTATAATACATGTCAATTATCAATACTGACTAGTCATGATGTATGGTTATCATGTATAATACATGTCAATTATCAATACTGACTAGTCATGATGTATGGTTATCATGAATCATACATGTCAATTATCAACACTGACTAGTCATGATGTATGGTTATCATGTATAATACATGTCAATTATCAATACTGACTAGTCATGATGTATGGTTATCATGCACCATACATGTCAATTATCAATACTGACTAGTCATGATGTATGGTTATCATGTATAATACATGTCAATTATCAATACTGACTAGTCATGATGTATGGTTATCATGTATAATACATGTCAATTATCAATACTGACTAGTCATGATGTATGGTTATCATGCACCATACATGTCAATTATCAATACTGACTAGTCATGATGTATGGTTATCATGTATAATACATGTCAATTATCAATACTGACTAGTCATGATGTATGGTTATCATGTATAATACATGTCAATTATCAATACTGACTAGTCATGATGTATGGTTATCATGCACCATACATGTCAATTATCAATACTGACTAGTCATGATGTATGGTTATCATGTATAATACATGTCAATTATCAATACTGACTAGTCATGATGTATGGTTATCATGCACCATACATGTCAATTATCAATACTGACTAGTCATGATGTATGGTTATTATGTATAATACATGTCAATTATCAATACTGACTAGTCATGATGTATGGTTATCATGTATAATACATGTCAATTATCAATACTGACTAGTCATGATGTATGGTTATCATGAATAATACATGTCAATACTGACTAGTCATGATGTATGGTTATCATGTATAATACATGTCAATTATCAATACTGACTAGTCATGATGTATGGTTATCATGTATCATACATGTCAATTATCAACACTGACTAGTCATGATGTATGGTTATCATGTATAATACATGTCAATTATCAATACTGACTAGTCATGATGTATGGTTATCATGTATAATACATGTCAATTATCAATACTGACTAGTCATGATGTATGGTTATCATGTATAATACATGTCAATACTGACTAGTCATGATGTATGGTTATTATGTATAATACATGTCAATTATCAATACTGACTAGTCATGATGTATGGTTATCATGTATAATACATGTCAATTATCAATACTGACTAGTCATGATGTATGGTTATCATGTATAATACATGTCAATTATCAATACTGACTAGTCATGATGTGTGGTTATTATGTATAATACATGTCAATTATCAATACTGACTAGTCATGATGTATGGTTATCATGTATAATACATGTCAATACTGACTAGTCATGATGTATGGTTATCATGTATAATACATGTCAATTATCAATACTGACTAGTCATGATGTATGGTTATCATGTATAATACATGTCAATTATCAATACTGACTAGTCATGATGTATGGTTATCATGTATAATACATGTCAATTATCAATACTGACTAGTCATGATGTATGGTTATCATGTATCATACATGTCAATTATCAATACTGACTAGTCATGATGTATGGTTATCATGTATAATACATGTCAATTATCAATACTGACTAGTCATGATGTATGGTTATCATGTATAATACATGTCAATTATCAATACTGACTAGTCATGATGTATGGTTATCATGTATAATACATGTCAATTATCAATACTGACTAGTCATGATGTATGGTTATCATGAATCATACATGTCAATTATCAACACTGACTAGTCATGATGTATGGTTATCATGTATAATACATGTCAATTATCAATACTGACTAGTCATGATGTATGGTTATCATGCACCATACATGTCAATTATCAATACTGACTAGTCATGATGTATGGTTATCATGTATAATACATGTCAATTATCAATACTGACTAGTCATGATGTATGGTTATCATGCACCATACATGTCAATTATCAATACTGACTAGTCATGATGTATGGTTATCATGTATAATACATGTCAATTATCAATACTGACTAGTCATGATGTATGGTTATCATGTATAATACATGTCAATTATCAATACTGACTAGTCATGATGTATGGTTATCATGCACCATACATGTCAATTATCAATACTGACTAGTCATGATGTATGGTTATCATGTATAATACATGTCAATTATCAATACTGACTAGTCATGATGTATGGTTATCATGCACCATACATGTCAATTATCAATACTGACTAGTCATGATGTATGGTTATTATGTATAATACATGTCAATTATCAATACTGACTAGTCATGATGTATGGTTATCATGTATAATACATGTCAATTATCAATACTGACTAGTCATGATGTATGGTTATCATGAATAATACATGTCAATACTGACTAGTCATGATGTATGGTTATCATGTATAATACATGTCAATTATCAATACTGACTAGTCATGATGTATGGTTATCATGTATCATACATGTCAATTATCAACACTGACTAGTCATGATGTATGGTTATCATGTATAATACATGTCAATTATCAATACTGACTAGTCATGATGTATGGTTATCATGTATAATACATGTCAATTATCAATACTGACTAGTCATGATGTATGGTTATCATGTATAATACATGTCAATACTGACTAGTCATGATGTATGGTTATTATGTATAATACATGTCAATTATCAATACTGACTAGTCATGATGTATGGTTATCATGTATAATACATGTCAATTATCAATACTGACTAGTCATGATGTATGGTTATCATGTATAATACATGTCAATTATCAATACTGACTAGTCATGATGTGTGGTTATTATGTATAATACATGTCAATTATCAATACTGACTAGTCATGATGTATGGTTATCATGTATAATACATGTCAATACTGACTAGTCATGATGTATGGTTATCATGTATAATACATGTCAATTATCAATACTGACTAGTCATGATGTATGGTTATCATGTATAATACATGTCATTTAGATGTTTCTACTTTATAAACTCACATTTTATTTCTTTAGTTCTCTAAATCTATATATAGTAGATAAAGAAGTGTAAAATCTATTGGTTTACCAAACGGTTAAGTGATTAACCATTAAGTGCAGTTGGATTAAGTGATGGTCAAATGTCTTTAAACAGATGAGAAGATAATCATATGAAAATGATTGTTGAGCATTGCATTGTGAAAGGCAGTTACTTTATGTGAAAGGTATTTCTAGATGAAACACTGATTGGGTTTGGTGAAAAAGTTACCGTGTGCTTAAAGTTTTGAGTTTTGTACTGAGAGTTAAGAAATGTTACCACATACTTGTGGTAAGTTCTGACGAAGGCCTTGAAGCCGATACGTAAAGCTTAATAAAGAGCAGTGATGCTAGCAAGAGCAGTGATGCTAGCAAGAACAGTGATGCTAGCAAGAACAGTGATGCTAGCAAGAACAGTGATGCTAGCAAGAACAGTGATGCTAGCAAGAACAGTGATGCTAGCAAGAGCAGTGATGCTAGCAAGAGCAGTGATGCTAGCAAGAGCAGTGATGCTAGCAAGAGCAGTGATGCTAGCAAGAACAGTGATGCTAGCAAGAACAGTGATGCTAGCAAGAAAAGTGATGCTAGCAAGAACAGTGATGCTAGCAAGAACAGTGATGCTAGCAAGAACAGTGATGCTAGCAAGAACAGGGATGCTAGCAAGAACAGTGATGCTAGCAAGAACAGTGATGCTAGCAAGAACAGTGATGCTAGCAAGAACAGTGATGCTAGCAAGAGCAGGGATGCTAGCAAGAACAGGGATACTAGCAAGAACATGGATGCTAGCAAGAGCAGTGAAGCTAGCAAGAGCAGTGAAGCTAGCAAGAACAGTGATGCTAGCAAGAGCAGTGATGCAAGCAAGAACAGTGATGCTAGCAAGAGAAGTGATGCTAGCAAGAGCCGTGTTGCTAGCAAGAGCAGTGATGCTAGCAAGAGCAGTGATGCTAGTAAGAGCAGTGATGCTAGCAAGAGCAGTGAAGCTAGCAAGAGCAGTGAAACTAGCAAGAACAGTGATGCTAGCAAGAGCAGTGATGCTAGCAAGAACAGTGATGCTAGCAAGAGCAGTGATGCTAGCAAGAGCAGTGATGCTAGCAAGAGCAGTGATGCTAGCAAGAGCAGTGATGCTAGTCAGAGCAGTGATGCTAGCAAGAGCAGTGATGCTAGCATATACATACTAATACAGCATCATCTCAAACCTAGTTTACATGCGATCACATGTATCTCTATTGTGTGTGAGAATGATTTGGAACAGATTTACTAAATTAAAATGACTTGTAGCTGATTTGCTGGTGTTTGTACAGTCTTTAATGCCCCCCCCACCCCTAAGAAATTGGGATTCAGATAACTTGGGGGTCAAATAAAATCACCCTCGGCCCAAATTCGCTTGGAGAACCCTGATATAGGCCTTCTCCACTCTATAGAGGCTGTGTCCTAAATGCACAACCCCATGGGACCTGATCAAAAGTAATGCACTACATAGGAAATAGGGTTCTATTTGGGACAGCGATAGAGTCATCTCTATAACGAGGTAGGGACCAAACAGGGTGTAGGTAGGGCTTCTGTCATATATCCGGGGGGACGAGTCTGTCTCAGAGCTGTGACGATCTACTGGTAACACCAAACACAGACTGACTGGAGGGAGGGAGAGGGAGAGGGATGGAGAGAGAGAGAGAGAGAGAGAGAGAGAGAGAGAGAGAGAGAGAGAGAGAGAGAGAGAGGGGGAGAGGGATGGAGAGAGAGGGAGAGGGAGAGGGATGGAGAGAGAGGGAGAGGGAGAGGGATGGAGAGAGAGAGAGAGGGATGGAGAGAGAGAGAGAGACAGACGGATGGAGAGAGAGGGAGAGACAGACAGAGAGAGAGAGAGAGAGAGAGAGAGAGAGAGAGAGAGAGAGAGAGAGAGAGAGAGAGAGGAGGGAGGTGAGTAAAGGGTTGATGGAGTGAGGATGGCAGACAGATAAGGCAGAGGAGAGGAGAGGAAAGGAGAGAGGAGTAGAGGAAGGTTGAAAGAGGAAAGGAGAGAGGAGTAGGGGAAGGTTGAAAGAGGAAAGGAGAGAGGAGTAGGGGAAGGTTGAAAGAGGAAAGGAGAGAGGAGTAGGGGAAGGTTGAAAGAGGAAAGGAGAGAGGAGTAGGGGAAGGTTGAAAGAGGAAAGGAGAGAGGAGTAGAGGAAGGTTGAAAGAGGAAAGGAGAGAGGAGTAGAGGAAGGTTGGAAGAGGAAAGGAGAGTGGAGTAGGGGAAGTTTGAAAGAGGAAAGGAAAGGGAAATGATAGTGCTCTGATGCGTCAATCTGACACTCCTGAGCGCAGTCACGTCATTGGCTGATCAAACGATGCGTTTACCCAAACACGTTATTCTAAGTTGACGTTTTTTTGACAGCAGTGAAGTCTGACAGCTTTTCCATGTGTGGGTAAGAATGAACAGATATGAATGACAAGCCAACATTTCTCTACTCTTCTGTCTGTCTGTCCTCCTCCTTCTATCTCTGTCTGTCTCCCCTCCTCCTTCTGTCTGTCTGTCTGTCTGTCTGTCTGTCTGTCTGTCTGTCTGTCTGTCTGTCTGTCTGTCTGTCTGTCTGTCTGTCTTCCTCCTCCCTCTCCTTCTGTCTGTCTGTCTGTCTCCCCTCCTCCTTCTGTCTGTCTGTCTGTCTCCCCCCCTCCTTCTGTCTGTCTGTCCCCCCCCCCTTCTGTTTGTCTGTCTGTCTCCCTTCCTCCTTCTGTCCGTCTGTTTGTCTCCCCTCCTCCTTCTGTCTGTCTATCTTCGATGGATATGTCCCAAATGGCACCCTATATAGTGCATTACGGGCTCTGGTCAAAAGAAGTGCACTATATAGGGAATAGGGTGCCACATGTTTTCTTATAACCCCACCTGCTTCCATCTATCTACCGGGTCTCTCTTTTTCTCTCCTTCACTTCCCCCTGTTTCATTCTGTCTTTCTCTCCCTCAATCACTCTATTCTCAGACACAGGCTGTCAAGTTTCTAGTCCTACCATCTACATTTCCCTCTCTCTCTATTTCTATACTCCTCTATCTTACTTCATCGGCCCTGCTCTCTGTGTTCCCCCTCTTTCCTCTCGGTCATCTCTCTATTCTCAGACACAAGCTGTCAAATTTCTAGTCATAACATCTCTCTTTCCCTCTCTTTCTCTGTATCCCCCTCTCGCTCTCTCTCCACCCTCCCCCCTTCTCTCTCTATCTCTCTTCTCAGACACAAGATGTCCTGTTCTAATCATAACATCTTCCGTTCCCCCTCCTCTCTCTCTGCCCTTTCTCACCCATCCCCCCCCCCTCTCTCTATCCCTCTCCCCTCTCTCTCTCTCCATCTTCAGGTTCAATCTGTCCTGTCTGTCGTCTCTGTGACTCAACAACGTCACTATGGACAATTACCAGATGCTCTCTTCCATTTTCTCCTCCACCTCCTCATTGCCTCTCTCTCTCTCTCTCCATCTGTCTCATCCCTCTCTCCCTCCATCCTTTCTTCCAGGCCTGCGGGCCTGTGTGTGTCCCAAACTATATAGAGAATAGGGAGCCATTTGGGATGCAGACCTAGTTTACATATATATTTATTTGTACTCCTCTCTCTCCCCAGTCAGCATGTCATCCTGTCTTCAGGAGAGAAGACGCCAGTGAACATTATCTCACAGTGTAAATGGATTCTAACTGATCTACCAGTGTGTGTGTGTATGATCCACCACTCAGTCATGTGTGTTTTGGCTCCTTCTGGTCTGGTCATGTCCCATGATGCTCTCTGACAGATCCATCTCAAGATATCTGCCCGGTGACGAGTCATCCTAGATTATAGGGCTGCGTCTCAAACCACCCCATATTCTCTTAATATGGTGCACTTTATAGTGCACTACTCTTGAGGAGGGCCCATAGGTCTTGGTCCAAAGTAGTGCACTATAAAGGGAACAGGGTGACTGCTGGCCTTACTGGGTTGATAGGAACATTAGACTGCTGATCTCACTGGGTCGATAGGAACATTAGACTGCTGGCCTTACTGGGTTGATAGGAACATTAGACTGCTGATCTCACTGGGTCGATAGGAACATTAGACTGCTGGCCTTACTGGGTTGATAGGAACATTAGACTGCTGGCCTTACTGGGTCGATAGGAACATTAGACTGCTGGCCTTACTGGGTCGATAGGAACATTAGACTGCTGATCTCACTGGGTTGATAGGAACATTAGACTGCTGATCTCACTGGGTCGATAGGAACATTAGCCTGCTGATCTTACTGGGTCGATAGGAACATTAGCCTGCTGATCTCACTGGGTCGATAGGAACATTAGCCTGCTGATCTTACTGGGTCGATAGGAACATTAGCCTGCTGATCTTACTGGGTCGATAGGAACATTAGCCTGCTGATCTTACTGGGTCGATAGGAACATTAGCCTGCTGATCTCACTGGGTCAATAGGAACATTAGCCTGCTGATCTTACTGGGTCAATAGGAACATTAGCCTGCTGATCTAATTGGGTCGATAGGGTTCTCTCTCTCTCTCTCTCTCTCTCTCTCTCTCTCTCTGCCCCCCGGTGGTGTTATAGTCTTACTACATCTCCCAGTGATGTGTTTTAACAGCTCAAGACAAGAGAGAGCAGGAGGAACATATGCTGAAGTAGTGATGGGAATACAGTACAAATAGTAGATTGTTGACTCATTTTCAGGTTCTTACCATGTGTTTTAAATATAACCTATTCAAATGTTCTGTTTGACTGGTGACTCAGGCACCATGCACCTTCCTGCAATATGAATTGGTGGACTTTGAAAGTAACATGTTGAAGGAGACAGCTGGCAGCAGTTTTGGAGAATAAACTAGCCGTTCTGCCAAAGCATTATTTAATCAGAATTGGGGCCAGCAACTTTTTATGGATACCCGAGCCAATCGGGATTTATTTGTTTTATTTTACCTTTATGTAACTAGGCAAGTCAGTTAAGAACAAATTCTTATTTTCAATGACGGCCTAGGAACAGTGGGTTAACTGCCTTGTTCAGGGGAACAGTGGGTTAACTGCCTTGTTCAGGGGAACAGTGGGTTAACTGCCTTGTTCAGGGGAACAGTGGGTTAACTGCCTTGTTCAGGGGAACAGTGGGTTAACTGCCTTGTTCAGGGGAACAGTGGGTTAACTGCCTTGTTCAGGGGAACAGTGGGTTAACTGCCTTGTTCAGGGGAACAGTGGGTTAACTGCCCTGTTCAGGGGAACAGTGGGTTAACTGCCTTGTTCAGGGGAACAGTGGGTTAACTGCCTTGTTCAGGGGAACAGTGGGTTAACTGCCTTGTTCAGGGGAACAGTGGGTTAACTGCCCTGTTCAGGGGAACAGTGGGTTAACTGCCCTGTTCAGGGGAACAGTGGGTTAACTGCCCTGTTCAGGGGAACAGTGGGTTAACTGCCCTGTTCAGGGGAACAGTGGGTTAACTGCCTTGTTCAGGGGAACAGTGGGTTAACTGCCCTGTTCAGGGGAACAGTGGGTTAACTGGCTTGTTCAGGGGAACAGTGGGTTAACTGCCCTGTTCAGGGGAACAGTGGGTTAACTGCCTTGTTCAGGGGAACAGTGGGTTAACTGCCTTGTTCAGGGGAACAGTGGGTTAACTGCCTTGTTCAGGGGAACAGTGGGTTAACTGCCTTGTTCAGGGGAACAGTGGGTTAACTGCCTTGTTCAGGGGAACAGTGGGTTAACTGCCTTGTTCAGGGGAACAGTGGGTTAACTGCCTTGTTCAGGGGAACAGTGGGTTAACTGCCTTGTTCAGGGGCAGAACGACGACAGATTTTTTAACTTGTCAGCTCAGGGATTCAATCTTACAACCTTTCGGTTACTAGGTCAACGCTCTAACCTCTAGGCTGTCCTGCCGCCCCAAAGAAAAAGAAAGAGCATGGGTGTGTCCCAAATGACAACCTATCCCCGTAGGGTTTTGGTCAATAGTATGCACCACAGGGAATAGTGTGCTATTTGGGGCGGAGCTGCATGATTTGACGCCAAAGCTTTGGTAATTGTTCAAGTGTTGCCATTTGCCAAACACCAGGGGAACATTGGTGTGTCATGGGTGCAGCAACGACAACATATCGCGACTGTTATTGTGATCAACTAAAATATTTCATCAACGACCTACTTCATCAAACTTCTACCACTACACACTGGGCACACACTGGGCACATATTTGACCATTTGGTCCCTTGCCAAAGCCAACAGTACCATACTTTTATCATTCGTTACGAGGAACATGGGGAATCTTATCAGACCTCAGGATAACACCCAGGTACAGACAGTTCCAAGTAATAAAAGTTTATTACAAAAACAGGGGGCAGGCAAACGACAGGTCAAGCAGAGGTCAGTAATCCAGGGCAGTGTTACAAGGTACAGAACTGCAGACAGAACGGTCAGGGCAGGTAGAGGTCAGTAATACTGGGCAGTGTCACAAGGTACAGAACTGCAGACAGAACAGTCAGGGCAGGTAGAGAGAGGTCAGTACTCCTGGGTAGTGTCACAAGGTACAGAACTGCAGACAGAACGGTCAGGGCAGGTAGAGAGAGGTCAGTACTCCTGGGTAGTGTCACAAGGTACAGAACTGCAGACAGAACAGTCAGGGCAGGTAGAGGTCAGTACTCCTGGGCAGTGTCACAAGGTACAGAACTGCAGGCAGGGTCAGGGCAGGTAGAGGTCAGTAATCCAGGGTAGTGTCACAAGGTACAGAACTGCAGGCAGGGTCAGGGCAGGTAGAGGTCAGTAATCCTGGGTAGTGTCACAAGGTACAGAACGGCAGGCAGGGTCAGGGTCAGGGTCAGGGCAGGTAGAGGTCAGTAATCCTGGGTAGTGTCACAAGGTACAGAACGGCAGGCAGGGTCAGGGTCAGGGTCAGGGCAGGTAGAGGTCAGTAATCCAGGGTAGTGTCACAAGGTACAGAACGGCAGGCAGGGTCAGGGTCAGGGTCAGGGCAGGTAGAGGTCAGTAATCCAGGGCAGTGTCACAAGGTACAGAACGGCAGGCAGGGTCAGGGTCAGGGCAGGTAGAGGTCAGTAATCCAGGGCAGTGTCACAAGGTACAGAACTGCAGGCAGGGTCAGGGTCAGGGCAGGTAGAGGTCAGTAATCCAGGGCAGTGTCACAAGGTACAGAACTGCAGGCAGAACGGTCAAAACAGGGACTAGAGAGGAAACCAGGAGTACAGGGAAAACACTGGTAGACTTGACAAACTGACAACAGACAAACAGAAACACAGGTATAAATACACAGGGGATAATGGGGGGAAAGGGAGACACCTGGAGGGGGGTGGAGACAAGCACAATGACAGGTATAAATGCACAGGGGATAATGGGGGAAAAGGGAGACACCTGGGGGGGGGTGGAGACAAGCACAATGACAGGTATAAATGCACAGGGGATAATGGGGGAAAAGGGAGACACCTGGAGGGGGGTGTAGACAAGCACAATGACAGGTATAAATGCACAGGGGATAATGGGGGAAAAGGGAGACACCTGGAGGGGGGTGGAGACAAGCACAATGACAGGTATAAATGCACAGGGGATAATGGGGGAAAAGGGAGACACCTGGAGGGGGGTGGAGACAAGCACAATGACAGGTATAAATGCACAGGGGATAATGGGGGAAAAGGGAGACACCTGGAGGGGGGTGGAGACAAGCACAATGACAGGTATAAATGCACAGGGGATAATGGGGGAAAAGGGAGACACCTGGAGGGGGGTGGAGACAAGCACAATGATAGGTATAAATGCACAGGGGATAATGGGGGAAAAGGAGACACCTGGAGGGGGGTGGAGACAAGCACAAGACAGGTATAAATGCACAGGGGATAATGGGGGAAAAGTGAGACACCTGGAGGGGGGTGGAGACAAGCACAAGACAGGTGAAACAGATCAGGGTGTGACAGGCTGTTGTTTACTTCACTGACTGTTGCGTGCTACATCCGACAATGTGGGGGAAATGGAGTCCCTAGAGAAAGCAAGAACAAGATGGTTGTCAGGAGTAGTGCAGTATTATCATAAGGACATGTACTATACTTGGAAAACGGAGGAGGATTGGAGGTTAAAAGAGAGGGAGAGGAGGTCTAAGTGAGAGAGAGAGGGGGGAGAGAGAGAGAGAGAGAGAGAGAGGTGGGAGAAGAGGGTGAGGTTGAGTCAGATATAAATTGTGGAAAAAACGGAGATGGTTTGTTAAAGAAGAATGGTAGAAAGTGTAAGCAGAGGGAGCTGAAGACAGGAGGAGAAATGGAAGTGAATGAGGGTGAAGTATCACAGGTGGTAGGTGTGGTGAAGTTCTCGGAGACAGAGGTATACACCGAGGGTAAGGAAAAAGATGAGTCTGTGGCAGTAGGAGTGAAGTTTATGGAAAAAATGGACTTTTGCCTTTTGTCTTAAACATTTTGGTTTCAGGGTGGGTGGAAACAGAGTTGAGTGATGTGGAATCGGTGAGGGTAAACAGAAGTGGTCCAGTGATAATTGTTTGTGTTTCTGTTGGTCAGAGGGAGAAGGCGCTCGGAGTAAAACAAATGGGGGCAAGAAAAGTGAATTGTTTCGCTCTCAAGAAAAGGGCTCCAATGAAAGGAGTGATAACTGGGGAAACAGTAAATATAAACGTTGACCAGCTGAGGGGAAAGATTCCCGGTGTTTGTGATGCTCATCGTTTGATGCGATGCAGACAGGGTGGCGAGAGGGAGGGAACAGAAGAGTCATTGTCTGTTCTTTTGAGTTTTGAAGATGAGTCTTTTCCCGACAAAGTGAAGTTAGGATATACATGTTACCCTGTATGAGCATATGTGCCGATTACGTTAAGACGTTACAGGTGTCAAGCTTATGGGCATGTGGCAGCAGTGTGTAGGAGGGAGGTTCCTAGGTGTGAGAAGTGTGCAGAAGGGCATGAGACAGCAGTGTGTAGGAGGGAGGTTCCTAGGTGTGAGAAGTGTGCAGAAGGGCATGAGACAGCAGTGTGTAGGAGGGAGGTTCCTAGGTGTGAGAAGTGTGCAGAAGGGCATGAGACAGCAGTGTGTAGGAGGGAGGGTCCTAGGTGTGAGAAGTGTGCAGAAGGGCATGTGGCAGCAGTGTGTAGGAGGGAGGTTCCTAGGTGTGAGAAGTGTGCAGAAGGGCATGAGACAGCAGTGTGTAGGAGGGAGGTTCCTAGGTGTGAGAAGTGTGCAGAAGGGCATGAGACAGCAGTGTGTAGGAGGGAGGTTCCTAGGTGTGAGAAGTGTGCAGAAGGGCATGAGACAAAGGAATGTGTAGTAGTGGAAAGTGTTAATTATAGGGGGCCCATTTTTTAAATATTTTCTAAATTTAACCTTCATTTAACTAGGCAAGTCAGTTAAGAGCAAATTCTTATTTACAATGACGGCCTACCAGGGGAACAGTGGGTTAACTGCCTTGTTCAGGGGCAGAATGACAGATTTGGAGCTGGATCAGAAATGTTCTGTGCGAGAGAGGCAGGTTGAGGTTTCCAGGGTGAGAGTAGAGCAGAAGTTGTCATATGTTGAGGCAGTGAAGAAAGTAGAGGAAGATGGATCAAGGGGGAGGAATGGTGAGAGTAGTAGAGATATACCAGTACAGAGGGAGGAGTGGTGAGAGTAGTAGAGATATACCAGTACAGAGGGAGGAATGGTGAGAGTAGTAGAGATAAACCACTACAGAGGGAGGAGTGGTGAGAGTAGTAGAGATATACCAGTACAGAGGGAGGAGTGGTGAGAGAAGTAGAGATATACCAGTACAGAGGGAGGAGTGGTGAGAGTAGTAGATATATACCAGTACAGAGGGAGGAGTGGGGAGAGAAGTAGAGATATACCAGTACAGAGGGAGGAGTGGGGAGAGAAGTAGAGATATACCAGTACAGAGGGAGGAGTGGTGAGAGTAGTAGAGATATACCAGTACAGAGGGAGGAGTGGTGAGAGTAGTAGAGATATACCAGTACAGAGGGAGGAGTGGGGAGAGTAGTAGAGATATACCAGTACAGAGGGAGGAGTGGGGAGAGTAGTAGAGATATACCAGTACAGAGGGAGGAGTGGGGAGAGTAGTAGAGATATACCAGCACAGAGGGAGGAGTGGTGAGAGTAGTAGAGATAAACCAGTACAGAGGGAGGAGTGGTGAGAGTAGTAGAGATATACCAGTACAGAGGGAGGAGTGGTGAGAGTAGTAGAGATATACCAGTACAGAGGGAGGAGTGGTGAGAGTAGTAGAGATAAACCAGTACAGAGGGAGGAGTGGTGAGAGTAGTAGAGATATACCAGTACAGAGGGAGGAGTGGTGAGAGTAGTAGAGATATACCAGTACAGAGGGAGGAGTGGTGAGAGTAGTAGAGATAAACCAGTACAGAGGGAGGAGTGGTGAGAGTAGTAGAGATATACCAGTACAGAGGGAGGAGTGGTGAGAGTAGTAGAGATATACCACTATAGAGGGAGGAGTGGTGAGAATAGTAGAGATAAACCAGTACAGAGGGAGGAGTGGTGAGAGTAGTAGAGATATACCAGTACAGAGGGAGGAGTGGTGAGAGTAGTAGAGATATACCAGTACAGAGGGAGGAGTGGTGAGAGTAGTAGAGATATACCAGTACAGAGGGAGGAGTGGTGAGAGTTGTAGAGATATACCAGTACAGAGGGAGGAGTGGTGAGAGTAGTAGAGATATACCAGTACAGAGGGAGGAGTGGTGAGAGTAGTAGAGATATACCAGTACAGAGGGAGGAGTGGTGAGAGTAGTAGAGATATACCAGTACAGAGGGAGGAGTGGTGAGAGTAGTAGAGATATACCAGTACAGAGGGAGGAGTGATGAGAGTAGTAGAGATATACCAGTACAGAGGGAGGAGTGGTGAGAGTAGTAGAGATATACCAGTACAGAGGGAGGAGTGGTGAGAGTAGTAGAGATATACCAGTACAGAGGGAGGAGTGGTGAGAGTAGTAGAGATATACCAGTTCAGAGGGAGGAGTGGGGAGAGAAGTAGAGATATACCAGTACAGAGGGAGGAGTGGTGAGAGTAGTAGAGATATACCAGTACAGAGGGAGGAGTGGGGAGAGAAGTAGAGATATACCAGTACAGAGGGAGGAGGGGTGAGAGTAGTAGAGATATACCAGTACAGAGGGAGGAGTGGTGAGAGTATTAGAGATATACCAGTACAGAGGGAGGAGTGGTGAGAGTAGTAGAGATATACCAGTACAGAGGGAGGAGTGGTGAGAGTAGTAGATATATACCAGTACAGAGGGAGGAGTGGTGAGAGTAGTAGAGATATACCAGTACAGAGGGAGGAGTGGTGAGAGTAGTAGAGATATACCAGTACAGAGGGAGGAGTGGGGAGAGTAGTAGAGATATACCAGTACAGAGGGAGGAGTGGTGAGAGTAGTAGAGATATACCAGTACAGAGGGAGGAGTGGTGAGAGTAGTAGAGATATACCAGTACAGAGGGAGGAGTGGTGAGAGTAGTAGAGATATACCAGTACAGAGGGAGGAGTGGTGAGAGTAGTAGAGATATACCAGCACAGAGGGAGGAGTGGTGAGAGTAGTAGAGATAAACCAGTACAGAGGGAGGAGTGGTGAGAGTAGTAGAGATAAACCAGTACAGAGGGAGGAGTGGTGAGAGTAGTAGAGATATACCAGTACAGAGGGAGGAGTGGTGAGAGTAGTAGAGATATACCAGTACAGAGGGAGGAGTGGTGAGAGTAGTAGAGATATACCAGTACAGAGGGAGGAGTGGTGAGAGTAGTAGAGATATACCAGTTCAGAGGGAGGAGTGGGGAGAGAAGTAGAGATATACCAGTACAGAGGGAGGAGTGGTGAGAGTAGTAGAGATATACCAGTACAGAGGGAGGAGTGGGGAGAGAAGTAGAGATATACCAGTACAGAGGGAGGAGTGGTGAGAGTAGTAGAGATATACCAGTACAGAGGGACAGGCCATAAAGTGATATATGTTTCAGTAAGATTGGATTTTTAGCATTTATAGCAATGGTTATCAACTGTACTGCAGGGATGGGATGGAACGAAGTCGCAGAAAATAGAGGTTGTGGTGGCAGCTGTAGAGAGGTGTTTGGGTGTGAGAGACTTGACATCAGAAGAGTTACAGGGTGTGTTAAGTGGTGGTGTCCCATCCTTTCAGAGTGATGGCATGAGGTAGGAATAAATACGGTTAATTAGTGGAGTAGGGTGGTAATTTTGTTTTCTATAATTTTTAAATGAGTGAGTAGTGTTAGATGGTAGGGTATTTAATTTAATTTATTACATTTTTATTTTTCATACAAAGTGTAAGGGCGTTGTACTCCAGTCTAGTAGGCGGCGGTAATGCAACAAATTGGATGCCAACCGCCGTTAAACCTCATAGACGAAGAAAAAGAAGAAGGTGTGACAGTATTTGACGACTTACGCGAGTCAGTTAACTTTTCCCAGGGAGACGTCAACAAAGTTTCTGAGTGAGATAACATGGAAGACAACAACAACCAAGAAAGTGCCATCAGAAAGGGAATAATGGATTCAGAACGGACCGTGTGGTTGTGCGTAAATTCGAAAGCGCTGACTATCCGGTCATCGAGCGCATATTCATTGACGGGCTGATGGAGATGGTTCCGGATACCGCGTTTAGAGGGTTAAAACATCACCCTGAGAGCCTGCTCCTGTACGCCGCTATGACAAGTAAGGGAGAAATAGGTCTTATATCAATTTATATTTATATATTGACTGTTATTACAGCAAAAGGTTAGTTTTCACTGTTATTTGATTGCATTAGTCTGGGAAAATGTGCTTTTGACAATAAAGAATGTGTTATAAATGTAATTTACAGTTAGGCTATCTTGACATTTCATCAATACCGTTTGTGTCATTTCATTGCATTATTTAGTATAACTTTGGGGAAAATGCAGTAGAATGCATCATTTGTGCTCGATTGCGATAGTACCAACTCATTTCCTTCCTGTGACTATTGTATGTCAACATTTAGATGACTCAATCATCCATTTTTCGCCACGGCTTTTGCAGTTGTTTGTTTTATTGCGACCAAGTCGTTCTTGCTGACTTGTTTGGTGCCTCTCGCTGTCCTGTGCGCGCGCTGCTACTACAGCAGGAGAGTTGCCCTTGGTTACCTGGAGCGCGCCAAACTCACGGATATGGGCGACATCGAGGGACATTACATGAAAACTCCAGGTAATAGTCTTGGTGGAATAGTTAAAAAAAAAAATGCATGTATCATTCGTTTTATTTGTATATTTGTTTATTTGAGTGTAGTTCGCTTTAGTTTAGTTATATTGCACATAGTTATTTTATTAAAATAGATTTGCACACAAGATTCCGTGCCTGGTTAAAAACAAACGAGCAGGGAGGTAAAATAAAACCGGGGCTTCATTCCTGTCTCCATTCTGGAATATAATTACTCATCTAGAATGACACGCCAGTGCCTGTGGATGTGTCACCATGATCCCTCTGACTCCAGGCTCATTTCGGTCTACCCCATCAATAGAAAATATAAAGTATAGTAAATCTTTGTCCCCAAAAGGATGAGTGATTAGGCTCTTTCAAGAAAAGGATCCATTTAAAGTATAAAAGTCAATAGACAATGACATCAGCTTTTATTAAATGGGAGGATTAGGATATTATTTGATATAACCCACTATTTCCAAATTCCACCCCTCTTATTTCTCCCTCAGACTCCTGTCTGTGGGTTGCAGTGCTGGAGGGCAGTGTGGTGGGTGTAGTGGCGGCCTGTGCCCTGCGGGGGGAATCTGGCACTGTGGAGCTGCATCGCATGTCGGTGGACCGGCGCTGTCGGCAACGTGGGGTTGGCGTTGCCCTCGGGCGGAAGGTTCTACAATATGCAGCGGACCGTGGCTACCTCTCTGTCGTCTTGGGAACCACGGCCTACTCGCCGGCTGCTCACCAGCTATACCAGACTCTGGGGTTCCGATGCGTCGGCGTCACCAAGGGATACGCCACGCCTGGCGTGAGCAGCTCTTCTACTGGGTCAGTCATCACCACTACCGGAAGGACATGACCGTTCACAATACTAACACTCACAGCCAGCAGTGAACAGGGATGGAGCACAGAACAGGGATGGAGCACAGAACAGGGATGGAGCACGGAACAGGGATGGAGCACAGAACAGGGATGGAGCACGGAACAGGGATGGAGCACAGAACAGGGATGGAGCACAGAACAGGGATGGAGCACAGCACGGAACAGGGATGGAGCACAGCACGGAACAGGGATGGAGCACGGCACGGAACAGGGATGGAGCACGGCACGGAACAGGGATGGAGCACGGAACAGGGATGGAGCACAGAACAGGGATGGAGCACAGCACGGAACAGGGATGGAGCACAACACGGAACAGGGATGGAGCACGGAACAGGGATGGAGCACGGAACAGGGATGGAGCACGGAACAGGGATGGAGCACGGAACAGGGATGGAGCACGGAACAGGGATGGAGCACAGCACGGAACAGTGATGGAGCACGGAA
Organism: Oncorhynchus clarkii lewisi; assembly: GCF_045791955.1. Classification (NCBI taxonomy): domain Eukaryota; kingdom Metazoa; phylum Chordata; class Actinopteri; order Salmoniformes; family Salmonidae; genus Oncorhynchus; species Oncorhynchus clarkii. Next base: position 6,123,245 of record NC_092165.1, on the reverse strand, counting down.
CAGGGATGGAGCACAACACACGAGTGCACATGCCAGCAAACACACACATGAATGCACACCACACACGCAAGCACACACTCTAACCCAACCCCCTGAGACCCTGAACTCAGAGCACCTTGTTTCACCATTTAGGGAATGGAAGAAAATCACCAGAACGTAATGTATGTAATCGCTAGGTTAAAGGTAAAGAATTGTTTGCAAACGTACCTGTTTTCCCTTGTGATTTGAAGAGGGTTCTGTTCATTTCCTGTTCAGAGAATTGGTGGGGAAATTGGGTGCGTTCGAGCGCATGGTTTATTCAGGGTAACGCGCTAGTAGCTTCCGGGGGACATGTTTATATCCCAGGTTATTGATGCTTAAAGCATTGCAGCGTCTCCAATTGAAATGTGTGCCTGTATTATTACATATGTTTATCTGAACATGTCTGTAGGGTATATCATGTGCTTTGAATGTTAATTGAGCAGATGTAGAAGGCTTGGGTATTGCTATAAGAAGCCTGTACTCTTTGTTTGAGGAACAGGACAGGGAACAGGTCGGCATGCTGCTCGGGTTTGTTTGAATGTTAATTGAGCAGATGTAGAAGGCTTGGGTATTGCTATAAGAAGCCTGTACTCTTTGTTTTAGGAACAGGACAGGGAACAGGTCGGCATGCTGCTCGGGTTTGTTTGAATGTTAATTGAGCAGATGTAGAAGGCTTGGGTATTGCTATAAGAAGCTCTTTGTTTGAGGAACAGGACGGGGAACAGGTCGGCATGCTGCTCAGGTTTGTTTGAATGTTAATTGAGCAGATGTAGAAGGCTTGGGTATTGCTATAAGAAGCTCTTTGTTTGAGGAACAGGACGGGGAACAGGTCGGCATGCTGCTCGGGTTTGTTTGAAATGCTCTTTGATAATTCTTGTAAATACTTGCACATTTTGCCGGCTATTATCTTCACTTGCAAATCAAAATACTCACACTGGACAAGAGAAATCCATCGACTTCGTCAGTCTCCTCACTGTTAAAATCCTACGGTCACCTCAAGTGGGATTCAAACTTTTTCAGTTTTGAATTTTCCCGCCAGAATTTCTGGGGACTTTTTCCGCAATAATTTCTCGCGACCACAACACACCCCAAATCTAATGATACAACCTTCAAATCTGTACATTTCAATGTTTACA
>NC_092165.1:5904588-6117088 GCF_045791955.1 Oncorhynchus clarkii lewisi | reverse complement strand
TCCAATATCCCAAAAAGAGAGTGGGTAATCGGACTAAGGAAGGTGGGTACCAGGCTGAAAAGTACCACCTGCACCCGGAAACCCAAAAGCCCAAGAGAGAGTGGGCATCCCAGAGTCCAATATCCCAAAAAGAGAGTGGGTAATCGGACTAAGGAAGGTGGGTACCAGGCTGGAAAAGTACCACCGGTAACCCAATTTGGACTTAGGTTCTGGGCGGAAAGCGGCCGGGTGACGAGGTGCACATGGGCCTTTTTAGGTGACCAGGTGCACGACATCCATTTTGGGTGACCAGGTGCACGACATCCATTTTGGGTGACCAGGTGCACGACATCCATTTTGGGTGACCAGGTGCACGACGTCCGTTTTGGGTCACCAGGTGCACGCGGTACGTAACGGCGCGGCTATCTGCTTTTTAGTCCGAGGAAGGGTGCTTAAGTGTGGGTGCCCTGGTTCACCTGGTGTGCGAGGTTGTGGAGGTGGGGGGGGGGGGGTCCCCTGCTGGAATCATCCCCGGAAATAGAGTGGTGTTCCCCGGGTGGTGAGTAAGGGCCTACAAGCCTGGAGGTCCATAGCTCCAGGGGGTAAGCTCTACTCTCATGTCCGGAAATAGAGGGTTGTTCCCCGGGTGGTGAGTGAGGGCCTAACTGCCTGTATGTGTACTCTCATGCCAGAGAGGGAGGCCTGTTACTGGATAGGGAGTGAGGGCCTTTAGGCCTGAAGGTCCATAGTTCCACTGTCCTTAAGGGGGGCAGAGCAGTCAGCCTCTGTGGAGGTTATCTGCTCTGTCCCCCTTTTTTTTTGACTATTTCCCCAATCACCAGGCCCAGAGTTGGACATAGTGCAATTTCTGAGATTTTATTTTTGGGTTACCAGATGCACACGGGTCTTTTGGGTTACCAGATGCACAACAATCACAATCTGCATCCATCGTAATATCTTAAAGTGTCCATAAAGCACTGAAGGACGGCCCTGACCGAGACATGGCCGTAGTAGGGTGCTCCCATAGCGGGCTATAATAATAGAATGACCGACAAGTATATTTAGGACAGTATTTTTATTTTTAGGTTACCTTCAAACACCTTACGAGGTGACTACTTTAAATCAGGAGTTTATTTTTAGGTTACCAGTTGCACGGTCATTTATTTTTCCTGCCAAAATCGGTAAATTTCAAAAAATGATTAAAAATACTTCCCGAGGGGCTAGAGGTCCCAAATTTCGTCTCATACCCTCTCTCTCAATGCGCAACAAGTAGAGCATGTAAAAAAAACAAATTGCCCTCACAGGCACCTATGTTTACAGTAACATGCACTTTTTCCCAAAACTTAAAACACGATTTCCTATTAAAAGGTTTTATACAAAAACGGTTTTAATTAAATGTAAATTCTCGTCTATGTGTGCCCTTTCATTTAAAAAATACCCCATCCAGATTGGACATGTACTTTTTGATTTATTCACGTTTTGGTGTACCAGAATATAGCCCAAAATGGCGGCCAACAAAGGTCAAATAAGGCCTTGAGGCCAGATAGAGGCATATAAACTGGTTAGGGGTGTTTGGCCTTTAGGCCTGTATGTCCCTTCATCCCATGAGAGAGAGTTTAGCCTTTTAAGCCTCTCTGTGTCCTCTCATTCCCAGAAAAAGGCATGTAAACCTGTTAGGTCATATGAGGCCTTGAGGCCTGTTTGTGACCTCTGATGCCCAGATAGAGGCATATAAACTGGTTAGGGGTGTTTGGCCTTTAGGCCTGTATGTCCCTTCATCCCATGAGAGAGAGTTTAGCCTTTTAAGCCTCTCTGTGTCCTCTCATTCCCAGAAAAAGGCATGTAAACCTGTTAGGTCAAATAAGGCCTTGAGGCCAGGGCAGTGGCTTTTGTCCCAGGCCAGGCCAGTGGCTTTCTGGCCTATGGGCCTATGGGCCTATGGTCCTTTTTTGGGTTACCAGGCCCCTGTGGGAAAAAAAAAATATTACCCAGGCCTGGCATGAACACTTGACCCGGTGATTGTGAGTCAAGCACCCTAACCATTAAGCCATACAGCCTTTCGTGAGTGACGAGACAGCGAGGTGAGCTTTATGGTCAAATTCTCCTTCCCCGTCCAATTAGTCCCATATTGGCCCACAGCTGGGGCTCATTGAGCCCTTGTTTAGGGTTAGGGTTAGGTTTAGGGTTAGGTTTAGGGTTAGGGTTAGGGTTAGTGTTAGGTTAAGGGTTAGGGTTAGGTTTAGGTTTAGGGTTAGTGTTAGGTTAAGGGTTATGGTTAGGTTTAGGTTTAGGGTTAGTGTTAGGTTAAGGGTTAGGTTTAGGGTTAGGGAAAATAGGATTTTGAATGGCAATTAATTGTTTAGTAAAACAAACGTATGTGTGATGAAACTTGACCTTCAGTTGAGATATGTACTGCATGTATACATTCTATATGCTTGTTGATCGTGAATTTAGCATTGTGAATGTCATATAGATTGTTTGATCAGTTAAACAATTACGTGGATGTGAATTGTTAATTAGTGTACCTTGCAAATGTGATAATGTTTCTTATATTGTTTTCAATATAAAATACCCCTTGCCCTTGTCCCTGAAAAGCACATAATAATGTACCCAGAGGCCATCAGTCTTGACACGATGCATTCTGCACAGCAGCCAGAAGAGGGCAGTATTTAACTTACCATCTAAAGGAATGATTGGCAGACAAAGTTTAGACTAGGGCAGGGGTAGGTTACCCTGTTCCTGGAGTGCCACAGGCTTCACCGTAATGCTGCTTTCCATTATTCTGGGTGATTGATTGATTGAAGTGGTATATTGGCTAGAGTAGTCCCTGATAAAAGGGGAAGGATGATGATGAGGTTTAAGGGTATTTTTGTACTGTTTATATAGGGAATCTTTTCTCAGTTTCATCAGTGGTTTTGCTGGTGTTGGTCATGTTCACACACAGCTCATTATGGAAAAAAAGTGGGAACTTTTCTCAAAAGCCATGTGGTTTTTCATGCCCCTGTGTTTACAATTTGCAGTCTTATTCTTATCCATGTTTTTTTGAAACTGCATTGTTGGTTAGGGGCTCATAAGAAAGCATTTCCCTGTTAGGTCTACTACACCTGTTGTATTCAGCGCATGTGACTAATAAAAGTTTGATTTGATTTGATTTGACATGTACTCTATGTGAGTGTCATTTGTCAGAAGGACAGAGGAGGAGCTATGAAACTACCATGTCAATACTAGTATAAAACAGCCATGAATACAGATACAGCATCGTAAGAAGCCTCAACTACACGCAAAGGTAAATTATATTCCATGTGCGTCTCTGAGACAGGGTTTACATTGCTTCCCACAGACAAGTTTGTTTGTGACCTTTAACACATCCCCTCCTCTAGGATAGCTACTGTGTAAACATGCAGGCTTTTGTTCTATCCCTGCTTGAATTATGGCATTATTGATGATTATGTAATCATTTGAGTAATTTTGCAAACAATCTAATCCAGAACCATTAGGGTTAAGCAGCTTGCTCAAGGACACACATATTTTTCACCTAGTCTGCTTGGGATTCTAACCAGCAACCTTTCAACTACTGGCCCAACCATTTTAACCGCTAGGCTACCTGCCGAATAGTTTAAATGGATATGTTGAAGCAGGGCTGGAGTAAAACCCTGGACACACAGCTCTCCAGGAAGACAATTTGCTGTTTAACACAGTCATCAATAATGTGTTATCTTTTCCCCTTTATGTCTGCGGTTGATTTGAATGAAGATGGTGATCATTGCAGTGCGGATATTTCTTCTGTTGACCTCTGTTGTGTTCATAGCGATGGTAAGCGGAGTTAAATGAATATTTTGTCTGTGCGTGCCTGTGTGTGCCTGTGCCTGTGCCTGTGTCTGTGTGTGAAGGGTGAAAAGGGGACTAAATTGAGCCTTATGTAGTTACTGATACAGATGTAAAATCTTAAAATCATCCTTTTGTTGCTGAGAAATGTCCTGTTCATCAGAAAATCCAAACCTGTCTATTCGAGGTAGTATAGTCTATTCAATGTTTAAAACGGTTTCTACAGTTTGCAATTTCACTTTAAAATGTCATACTTAACTTGCCATAACGAAAAACGTATCAACCCCTACAAAAACATCCATTAATTATAATCCGTATAATAATCTACATTTCCTGTTGCTGCAGGATTATTTTCCTGCTGTAGAAAACTTGCTCAAATTAAGGTCTTATACAGTATGTACCTCTCACCAGGTCACCTAAGATGTAACTAACTCGTGAATTCATAAGGACTGCAATGGACAGGTTTTTTTCTTTCTGCCCAGACGTTCACATTATAACGACACCTCAATAAATTACTTTTAGGAATTAACACGTCTGTGTTTAATTATTATTATTTTTTTAAACTAACGCCTTGAATAACGAACGCCTGCCGAATGTGTGCGTGACAGGAAAATGTTAAATATGTGACCATAAATGAAAACATATTTCTGCTTGTTTTTCATGTCTCAGTTATCAGCGGAAGGTTAATAACTCAGCACTGCTGTAATTCTTACTGTCTGTGTTACACATTCACTGATTATGTTTTACAAGTTTGAATAGGCTAATACATAGTTATTCTCATGTTAATTCAACAGGAGCCTAACCCGAAAATTGCAAATGAAAATGCATTTAAGATTACCTTTACTTTTAAATGAAGTCCATTCGTCTGTCATTATATCACGGACTTCTTCCATCAATCATTCTGTATGTCTTTGATGTATGTGAAAACTCTGTCTGGCTAATCTTTCGTCTTTTTCAGCTTTTCTAAACAATATTACATGTCTCTATGCTCACCAGAGATGTATGGTAAGGTTAGGTTAGATGTATGGTAAGGTTAGGTTAGATGTATGGTAAGGTAAAATTGTAGCCGTTAGGTCACTAATATAGTTTGTTTTCTTTGAGCGCAACCTGTAATTTAGACTGGTTTATATTTCGTTTCATAGAGCTGCCTAAATATTGGTTTTGATTCATGGACAATATTCCATTAGATTTATCAATATAGAATTCCGTTGTGATGTGACACTTTTCTTTGCCGTTTTTTAAATTGCATTTCAGACATTTTGATTGAACACTTGTAAATATTATTTATGCATATGTAATGATTAAATTGCGTATACATTTTAAAATCTGAATTTGAAATAATAAAACAATTAAAATCTGACACACAGATATGTTGACATCATGCATGGTCACTAGCAAGGACACACCTTAAAATTGTTTAATCTACGGTAGGAGTTGTCTGAATTAATGTATTTATCTTTGTCTGCCTGTAACGTTTGCAATGCATCAGTTCAGTTATTTAGGCGATCAATTTATCAGCCCATCACATCACATCAAATCAAATGTTTTTTGTCACATGCGCCGAATACAACACCGTGAAATGCTTACTTATAAGCCCTTAACCAACAATGCAGTTCAAGAAATAGATTTAAGAAAATATTTACTAAATAAACTAAAGTAAAAAATGTAGTAAAAAGTAACACAATAAAATAACAATAAAGACGCTATATACAGCGGGTTGACGAGAGTCTTTGACATTTGTTTTGGCCTTCCTCTAACCCCGCCTAGTAGGCTATATAGGTCCTGGATGGCAGGAAGCTTGGCCCGAGTGATGTACTGGGTCGTACGCACATCACACCAGAGCTACTTCTAACCATTCAAACTTCCGGTCAGTTAATTTCCAACGATGCAGCCTACTTTATACTGCTTCTCTCCTTGAATGTGAAAATTGCTCAAAACACATGACCAAACTACAGTATATTGCTACAATTGTGACTCGCATTTAGCTATGGGCTACTTGTTCGGTAGAAAAGCTATTAGGAATAGAGAGCCGAGAGGGAAGTAGACTGATGCCAGTGGAGGTGCCTGAATTGTGCGGGAACAGTGAAGACAGATGTGTTAATTAGAAATTAGGGTAATTCATAGATTAATCTAGCATTCGTAGGCCTATGCTGTCATACCCTCTGAACATGTGCTATGCAAAGCAGAAACGAACAATATCCACCAGAGACAGATGTAGATAGGCCTATCATATACACTAATTAAAATGTGGTATCAGCAATCCGTATAATCACACAAAAATGTCTAATGGTTGTGTATATATTTATCGTTCATCTTTATCATATGCTTACTATCCCATAGCTGTCTCTCTATCCCCGTTCAAACGTTCCTTGTCAGTTCATTTGATAGACTACACATTTTTAGCATTAATCTATAGGCATAGAGTTTTAATAGCCACCGTTTTCAGGAAATGAGAAATGTGATTTGCTGTTGTGTGTTTGAGAAGCGCTGGTGGCTTTGATGGGTACTTTTGACGGGTGTGCGTGAGTTTGCTTATTCTTCCGATGTCCTAAAATAAAATAAATGTTTTCTGTTGCATTGTGATGAGACTTATCAATTTCGCCGAGCGCTCGGCCGCTAACCATGGTCCTGATATTGCCACTCCCACCGCGGAGACGCACAAAACAGTGCAATGGGCGTGCACTACGTCTGAATAATACAGGTTAGCCTATACACGTCTCTATTTTACCTGGAGTTCTGCCAATTAGTTACAACATTCCACTACATGTGGCGCTGCTGTGTTCTATATTGCATTTATTTTGCGACCACAAAGACGTTCTTACCCTGTGCCCAATAATTGGTTAGTCCTGCCCACGTATCAATCGCATTTATTTATAAAGCCCTCCTTACATCAGCTGATGTCACAAAGTGCTGTACAGAAACCCAGCCTAAAACCCCAAACAGCAAGCAATGCAGGTGTAGAAGCACGTACGTGGCTCTAGTCCGGTGTATATCGTAACATTGTTAATGCTTTGCTTATTGGTTATTTGGTGCATTGGCTTTGCAAAGAAACGTGTTGATAGAAGATTCGTTGCATATGTTTTATCTATAAATAAAGCATCAAAAAGAGTAAACCCCCCCCCCCATTATTTATTTGAAAATATACAATTTACAAAAACAACTGAAACAACTATAATCTTGGCTATCAACAGCCCTAAACATAACTGAATGACAACCAATCCAGAATAAGAAAATACAATCTCGTGTCCATATCTTAACCACTCTACTTGCAAGAATGAGTAGGCCCTAGACCAGCCATCAAAGCTGTTTTTCATTTATAATATCTGCTTATAGGCCTAAAATCTATACACCTGGGTCTTAGATTTGTATGTTATGAACATCAAGATCTGTACTAAACCCAGTTTTTAAATAGTTGTTTTTTACACATTCAGGTTTTCACATGTTTAAAAAGGTGTTGGTAAGGCTTTCAGTCACCCCTTTTGTTCATATATGACCTTTATTATCCCTTGTGTGTGTGTGTGTGTGTGATTCAAATAGTTATGTTCTCTCTATACAGTCAGTGTGATTCAGGTAGTTATGTTCTCTCTATACAGTCAGTGTGATTTAGGTAGTTATGTTCTCTATACAGTCAGTGTGATTCAGGTAGTTATGTTCTCTCTACAGTCAGTGTGATTCAGGTAGTTATGTTCTCTATACAGTCAGTGTGATTCTGGTAGTTATGTTCTCTATACAGTCAGTGTGATTCTGGTAGTTATGTTCTCTCTATACAGTCAGTGTGATTCTGGTAGTTATGTTCTCTATACAGTCAGTGTGATTCAAATAGTTATGTGTTCTCTCTATACAGTCAGTGTGATTCAAATAGTTATGTGTTCTCTCTATACAGTCAGTGTGATTCAGGTAGTTATGTTCTCTCTATACAGTCAGTGTGATTCAAATAGTTATGTTCTCTCTATACAGTCAGTGTGATTTAGGTAGATATGTGTTCTCTCTATACAGTCAGTGTGATTTAGGTAGTTATGTTCTCTATACAGTCAGTGTGATTCAGGTAGTTATGTTCTCTCTACAGTCAGTGTGATTTAGGTAGTTATGTTCTCTATACAGTCAGTGTGATTCAGGTAGTTATGTTCTCTATACAGTCAGTGTGATTCTGGTAGTTATGTTCTCTCTCTACAGTCAGTGTGATTCAGGTAGTTATGTTCTCTCTATACAGTCAGTGTGATTTAGGTAGTTATGTTCTCTCTACAGTCAGTGTGATTTAGGTAGTTATGTTCTCTATACAGTCAGTGTGATTCAGGTAGTTATGTTCTCTCTACAGTCAGTGTGATTTAGGTAGTTATGTTCTCTATACAGTCAGTGTGATTCTGGTAGTTATGTTCTCTCTCTACAGTCAGTGTGATTCAGGTAGTTATGTTCTCTCTATACAGTCAGTGTGATTTAGGTAGTTATGTTCTCTCTACAGTCAGTGTGATTCAGGTAGTTATGTTCTCTCTCTACAGTCAGTGTGATTTAGGTAGTTATGTTCTCTCTACAGTCAGTGTGATTCTGGTAGTTATGTTTTCTCTCTATACAGTCAGTGTGATTTAGGTAGTTATGTTCTCTATACAGTCAGTGTGATTTAGGTAGTTATGTTCTCTATACAGTCAGTGTGATTCAGGTAGTTATGTTCTCTATACAGTCAGTGTGATTTAGGTAGTTATGTTCTCTCTCTACAGTCAGTGTGATTCTGGTAGTTATGTTCTCTCTCTACAGTCCGTGTGATTTAGGTAGTTATGTTCTCTATACAGTCAGTGTGATTCAGGTAGTTATGTTCTCTATACAGTCAGTGTGATTCTGGTAGTTATGTTCTCTATACAGTCAGTGTGATTCTGGTAGTTATGTTCTCTCTACAGTCAGTGTGATTCAGGTAGTTATGTTCTCTCTATACAGTCAGTGTGATTCAGGTGGTTATGTTCTCTCTCTACAGTCAGTGTGATTTAGGTAGTTATGTTCTCTATACAGTCAGTGTGATTCTGGTAGTTATGTTCTCTCTCTCTACAGTCAGTGTGATTCTGGTAGTTATGTTCTCTATACAGTCAGTGTGATTTAGGTAGTTATGTTCTCTCTATACAGTCAGTGTGATTCAGGTAGTTATGTTCTCTCTACAGTCAGTGTGATTCAGGTAGTTATGTTCTCTATACAGTCAGTGTGATTTAGGTAGTTATGTTCTCTATACAGTCAGTGTGATTCAGGTAGTTATGTTCTCTATACAGTCAGTGTGATTTAGGTAGTTATGTTCTCTATACAGTCAGTGTGATTTAGGTAGTTATGTTCTCTCTATACAGTCAGTGTGATTCAGGTAGTTATTTTCTCTCTACAGTCAATGTGATTCAGGTAGTTATGTTCTCTCTACAGTCAGTGTGATTTAGGTAGTTATGTTCTCTCTACAGTCAGTGTGATTTAGGTAGTTATGTTCTCTCTATACAGTCAGTGTGATTTAGGTAGTTATGTTCTCTCTACAGTCAGTGTGATTTAGGTAGTTATGTTCTCTCTACAGTCAGTGTGATTTAGGTAGTTATGTTCTCTCTATACAGTCAGTGTGATTTAGGTGGTTATGTTCTCTATACAGTCAGTGTGATTTAGGTAGTTATGTTCTCTATACAGTCAGTGTGATTTAGGTAGTTATGTTCTCTCTATACAGTCAGTGTGATTTAGGTAGTTATGTTCTCTATACAGTCAGTGTGATTCAGGTAGTTATGTTCTCTCTATACAGTCAGTGTGATTCAGGTGGTTATGTTCTCTCTCTACAGTCAGTGTGATTTAGGTAGTTATGTTCTCTATACAGTCAGTGGGATTTAGGTAGTTATGTTCTCTCTCTACAGTCAGTTTGATTCAGGTAGTTATGTTCTCTATACAGTCAGTGTGATTCAGGTAGTTATGTTCTCTATACAGTCAGTGTGAATTAGGTAGTTATGTTCTCTATACAGTCAGTGTGAATCAGGTAGTTATGTTCTCTATACAGTCAGTGTGATTCTGGTAGTTATGTTCTCTCTCTCTACAGTCAGTGTGATTCAGGTAGTTATGTTCTCTCTACAGTCAGTGTGATTCAGGTAGTTATGTTCTCTATACAGTCAGTGTGATTCAGGTAGTTATGTTCTCTCTCTACAGTCAGTGTGATTCAGGTAGTTATGTTCTCTCTATACAGTCAGTGTGATTCAGGTGGTTATGTTCTCTCTCTACAGTCAGTGTGATTCAGGTAGTTATGTTCTCTATACAGTCAGTGTGATTCAGGTGGTTATGTTCTCTCTCTACAGTCAGTGTGATTCAGGTAGTTATGTTCTCTCTCTACAGTCAGTGTGATTCAGGTAGTTATGTTCTCTATACAGTCAGTGTGATTCAGGTGGTTATGTTCTCTCTCTACAGTCAGTGTGATTCAGGTAGTTATGTTCTCTCTATACAGTCAGTGTGATTCAGGTGGTTATGTTCTCTATACAGTCAGTGTGATTCAGGTGGTTATGTTCTCTATACAGTCAGTGTGATTCAGGTAGTTATGTTCTCTATACAGTCAGTGTGATTTAGGTAGTTATGTTCTCTCTCTACAGTCAGTGTGATTCAGGTAGTTATGTTCTCTCTATACAGTCAGTGTGATTTAGGTAGTTATGTTCTCTATACAGTCAGTGTGATTCAAATAGTTATGTGTTCTCTCTATACAGTCAGTGTGATTCAGGTAGTTATGTTCTCTATACAGTCAGTGTGATTCTGGTAGTTATGTTCTCTATACAGTCAGTGTGATTCTGGTAGTTATGTTCTCTCTACAGTCAGTGTGATTCAGGTAGTTATGTTCTCTCTATACAGTCAGTGTGGTTCAGGTGGTTATGTTCTCTCTCTACAGTCAGTGTGATTTAGGTAGTTATGTTCTCTATACAGTCAGTGTGATTCTGGTAGTTATGTTCTCTCTCTCTACAGTCAGTGTGATTCTGGTAGTTATGTTCTCTATACAGTCAGTGTGATTTAGGTAGTTATGTTCTCTCTATACAGTCAGTGTGATTCAGGTAGTTATGTTCTCTCTACAGTCAGTGTGATTCAGGTAGTTATGTTCTCTATACAGTCAGTGTGATTCAGGTAGTTATGTTCTCTCTACAGTCAGTGTGATTTAGGTAGTTATGTTCTCTCTACAGTCAGTGTGATTTAGGTAGTTATGTTCTCTCTATACAGTCAGTGTGATTTAGGTAGTTATGTTCTCTCTACAGTCAGTGTGATTTAGGTAGTTATGTTCTCTCTACAGTCAGTGTGATTTAGGTAGTTATGTTCTCTCTATACAGTCAGTGTGATTTAGGTGGTTATGTTCTCTATACAGTCAGTGTGATTTAGGTAGTTATGTTCTCTATACAGTCAGTGGGATTTAGGTAGTTATGTTCTCTCTCTACAGTCAGTGTGATTCAGGTAGTTATGTTCTCTATACAGTCAGTGTGATTCAGGTAGTTATGTTCTCTATACAGTCAGTGTGATTCAGGTAGTTATGTTCTCTATACAGTCAGTGTGATTCAGGTAGTTATGTTCTCTCTATACAGTCAGTGTGATTCAGGTGGTTATGTTCTCTATACAGTCAGTGTGATTCAGGTAGTTATGTTCTCTATACAGTCAGTGTAATTTAGGTAGTTATGTTCTCTATGCAGTCAGTGTGAATCAGGTGGTTATGTTCTCTCTCTACAGTCAGTGTGATTCAGGTGGTTATGTTCTCTCTCTACAGTCAGTGTGATTTAGGTAGTTATGTTCTCTCTCTACAGTCAGTGTGATTCAGGTAGTTATGTTCTCTCTATACAGTCAGTGTGATTCAGGTGGTTATGTTCTCTCTCTACAGTCAGTGTGATTCAGGTAGTTATGTTCTCTATACAGTCAGTGTGATTCAGGTGGTTATGTTCTCTCTCTACAGTCAGTGTGATTCAGGTAGTTATGTTCTCTCTCTACAGTCAGTGTGATTCAGGTAGTTATGTTCTCTCTATACAGTCAGTGTGATTCAGGTGGTTATGTTCTCTATACAGTCAGTGTGATTCAGGTAGTTATGTTCTCTATACAGTCAGTGTGATTTAGGTAGTTATGTTCTCTCTCTACAGTCAGTGTGATTCAGGTAGTTATGTTCTCTCTATACAGTCAGTGTGATTTAGGTAGTTATGTTCTCTCTCTACAGTCAGTGTGATCAGGTAGTTATGTTCTCTCTCTCTACAGTCAGTGTGATTCAGGTGGTTATGTTCTCTCTCTACAGTCAGTGTGATTCAGGTAGTTATGTTCTCTCTATACAGTCAGTGTGATTTAGGTAGTTATGTTCTCTCTCTACAGTCAGTGTGAATCAGGTAGTTATGTTCTCTCTCTCTACAGTCAGTGTGATTCAGGTGGTTATGTTCTCTCTCTACAGTCAGTGTGATTCAGGTGGTTATGTTCTCTCTCTACAGTCAGTGTGATTCAGGTGGTTATGTTCTCTCTCTACAGTCAGTGTGATTCAGGTGGTTATGTTCTCTCTCTACAGTCAGTGTGATTCAGGTAGTTATGTTCTCTCTCTACAGTCAGTGTGATTTAGGTAGTTATGTTCTCTCTCTACAGTCAGTGTGATTTAGGTAGTTATGTTCTCTCTCTACAGTCAGTGTGATTCAGGTAGTTATGTTCTCTCTCTACAGTCAGTGTGATTTAGGTAGTTATGTTCTCTATACAGTCAGTGTGATTTAGGTAGTTATGTTCTCTCTCTACAGTCAGTGTGATTTAGGTAGTTATGTTCTCTATACAGTCAGTGTGATTCTGGTAGTTATGTTCTCTCTCTACAGTCAGTGTGATTTAGGTAGTTATGTTCTCTATACAGTCAGTGTGATTCTGGTAGTTATGTTCTCTCTCTACAGTCAGTGTGATTTAGGTAGTTATGTTCTCTATACAGTCAGTGTGATTTAGGTAGTTATGTTCTCTATACAGTCAGTGTGATTCTGGTAGTTATGTTCTCTATACAGTCAGTGTGATTTAGGTAGTTATGTTCTCTCTATACAGTCAGTGTGATTCTGGTAGTTATGTTCTCTATACAGTCAGTGTGATTCTGGTAGTTATGTTCTCTCTACAGTTTTTGTGATTCAGGTGGTTATGTTTTCTCTATACAGTCAGTGTGATTCAGGTAGTTATGTTCTCTCTATACAGTCAGTGTGATTCAGGTGGTTATGTTCTCTCTCTACAGTCAGTGTGATTTAGGTAGTTATGTTCTCTATACAGTCAGTGTGATTCTGGTAGTTATGTTCTCTCTCTCTACAGTCAGTGTGATTCTGGTAGTTATGTTCTCTATACAGTCAGTGTGATTTAGGTAGTTATGTTCTCTCTATACAGTCAGTGTGATTCAGGTAGTTATGTTCTCTCTACAGTCAGTGTGATTCAGGTAGTTATGTTCTCTCTATACAGTCAGTGTGATTCAGGTAGTATGTTCTCTATACAGTCAGTGTGATTCAGGTAGTTATGTTCTCTCCATACAGTCAGTGTGATTCAGGTGGTTATGTTCTCTATACAGTCAGTGTGATTCAGGTAGTTATGTTCTCTATACAGTCAGTGTAATTTAGGTAGTTATGTTCTCTATGCAGTCAGTGTGAATCAGGTAATTATGTTCTCTCTCTCTACAGTCAGTGTGATTCAGGTGGTTATGTTCTCTCTCTACAGTCAGTGTGATTCAGGTGGTTATGTTCTCTCTCTACAGTCAGTGTGATTCAGGTAGTTATGTTCTCTCTCTCTACAGTCAGTGTGATTTAGGTAGTTATGTTCTCTCTCTACAGTCAGTGTGATTCAGGTAGTTATGTTCTCTCTATACAGTCAGTGTGATTCAGGTGGTTATGTTCTCTCTCTACAGTCAGTGTGATTCAGGTAGTTATGTTCTCTATACAGTCAGTGTGATTCAGGTGGTTATGTTCTCTCTACAGTCAGTGTGATTTAGGTAGTTATGTTCTCTATACAGGCAGTGTGATTCAGGTAGTTATGTTCTCTATACAGTCAGTGTGATTTAGGTAGTTATGTTCTCTATACAGTCAGTCTGATTCAGGTAGTTATGTTCTCTCTACAGTCAGTGTGATTCAGGTAGTTATGTTCTCTCTCTACAGTCAGTGTGATTTAGGTAGTTATGTTCTCTCTCTACAGTCAGTGTGATTTAGGTAGTTATGTTCTCTCTCTACAGTCAGTGTGATTCAGGTAGTTATGTTCTCTCTCTACAGTCAGTGTGATTTAGGTAGTTATGTTCTCTATACAGTCAGTGTGATTTAGGTAGTTATGTTCTCTCTCTACAGTCAGTGTGATTTAGGTAGTTATGTTCTCTATACAGTCAGTGTGATTCTGGTAGTTATGTTCTCTATACAGTCAGTGTGATTTAGGTAGTTATGTTCTCTCTATACAGTCAGTGTGATTCTGGTAGTTATGTTCTCTATACAGTCAGTGTGATTCTGGTAGTTATGTTCTCTCTACAGTTTTTGTGATTCAGGTGGTTATGTTTTCTCTATACAGTCAGTGTGATTCAGGTAGTTATGTTCTCTCTATACAGTCAGTGTGATTCAGGTGGTTATGTTCTCTCTCTACAGTCAGTGTGATTTAGGTAGTTATGTTCTCTATACAGTCAGTGTGATTCTGGTAGTTATGTTCTCTCTCTCTACAGTCAGTGTGATTCTGGTAGTTATGTTCTCTATACAGTCAGTGTGATTTAGGTAGTTATGTTCTCTCTATACAGTCAGTGTGATTCAGGTAGTTATGTTCTCTCTACAGTCAGTGTGATTCAGGTAGTTATGTTCTCTCTATACAGTCAGTGTGATTCAGGTAGTATGTTCTCTATACAGTCAGTGTGATTCAGGTAGTTATGTTCTCTCCATACAGTCAGTGTGATTCAGGTGGTTATGTTCTCTATACAGTCAGTGTGATTCAGGTAGTTATGTTCTCTATACAGTCAGTGTAATTTAGGTAGTTATGTTCTCTATGCAGTCAGTGTGAATCAGGTAATTATGTTCTCTCTCTCTACAGTCAGTGTGATTCAGGTGGTTATGTTCTCTCTCTACAGTCAGTGTGATTCAGGTGGTTATGTTCTCTCTCTACAGTCAGTGTGATTCAGGTAGTTATGTTCTCTCTCTCTACAGTCAGTGTGATTTAGGTAGTTATGTTCTCTCTCTACAGTCAGTGTGATTCAGGTAGTTATGTTCTCTCTATACAGTCAGTGTGATTCAGGTGGTTATGTTCTCTCTCTACAGTCAGTGTGATTCAGGTAGTTATGTTCTCTATACAGTCAGTGTGATTCAGGTGGTTATGTTCTCTCTACAGTCAGTGTGATTTAGGTAGTTATGTTCTCTATACAGGCAGTGTGATTCAGGTAGTTATGTTCTCTATACAGTCAGTGTGATTTAGGTAGTTATGTTCTCTATACAGTCAGTCTGATTCAGGTAGTTATGTTCTCTCTACAGTCAGTGTGATTCAGGTAGTTATGTTCTCTCTCTACAGTCAGTGTGATTTAGGTAGTTATGTTCTCTCTCTACAGTCAGTGTGATTTAGGTAGTTATGTTCTCTCTCTACAGTCAGTGTGATTCAGGTAGTTATGTTCTCTCTCTACAGTCAGTGTGATTTAGGTAGTTATGTTCTCTATACAGTCAGTGTGATTTAGGTAGTTATGTTCTCTCTCTACAGTCAGTGTGATTTAGGTAGTTATGTTCTCTATACAGTCAGTGTGATTCTGGTAGTTATGTTCTCTCTCTACAGTCAGTGTGATTTAGGTAGTTATGTTCTCTATACAGTCAGTGTGATTCTGGTAGTTATGTTCTCTCTCTACAGTCAGTGTGATTTAGGTAGTTATGTTCTCTATACAGTCAGTGTGATTTAGGTAGTTATGTTCTCTATACAGTCAGTGTGATTCAGGTAGTTATGTTCTCTATACAGTCAGTGTGATTTAGGTAGTTATGTTCTCTCTATACAGTCAGTGTGATTCTGGTAGTTATGTTCTCTATACAGTCAGTGTGATTCTGGTAGTTATGTTCTCTCTACAGTTTTTGTGATTCAGGTGGTTATGTTTTCTCTATACAGTCAGTGTGATTCAGGTAGTTATGTTCTCTCTATACAGTCAGTGTGATTCAGGTGGTTATGTTCTCTCTCTACAGTCAGTGTGATTTAGGTAGTTATGTTCTCTATACAGTCAGTGTGATTCTGGTAGTTATGTTCTCTCTCTCTACAGTCAGTGTGATTCTGGTAGTTATGTTCTCTATACAGTCAGTGTGATTTAGGTAGTTATGTTCTCTCTATACAGTCAGTGTGATTCAGGTAGTTATGTTCTCTCTACAGTCAGTGTGATTCAGGTAGTTATGTTCTCTCTATACAGTCAGTGTGATTCAGGTAGTATGTTCTCTATACAGTCAGTGTGATTCAGGTAGTTATGTTCTCTCCATACAGTCAGTGTGATTCAGGTGGTTATGTTCTCTATACAGTCAGTGTGATTCAGGTAGTTATGTTCTCTATACAGTCAGTGTAATTTAGGTAGTTATGTTCTCTATGCAGTCAGTGTGAATCAGGTAATTATGTTCTCTCTCTCTACAGTCAGTGTGATTCAGGTGGTTATGTTCTCTCTCTACAGTCAGTGTGATTCAGGTGGTTATGTTCTCTCTCTACAGTCAGTGTGATTCAGGTAGTTATGTTCTCTCTCTCTACAGTCAGTGTGATTTAGGTAGTTATGTTCTCTCTCTACAGTCAGTGTGATTCAGGTAGTTATGTTCTCTCTATACAGTCAGTGTGATTCAGGTGGTTATGTTCTCTCTCTACAGTCAGTGTGATTCAGGTAGTTATGTTCTCTATACAGTCAGTGTGATTCAGGTGGTTATGTTCTCTCTACAGTCAGTGTGATTTAGGTAGTTATGTTCTCTATACAGGCAGTGTGATTCAGGTAGTTATGTTCTCTATACAGTCAGTGTGATTTAGGTAGTTATGTTCTCTATACAGTCAGTCTGATTCAGGTAGTTATGTTCTCTATACAGTCAGTGTGATTTAGGTAGTTATGTTCTCTATACAGTCAGTGTGATTCAGGTAGTTATGTTCTCTCTCTACAGTCAGTGTGATTTAGGTAGTTATGTTCTCTCTCTACAGTCAGTGTGATTTAGGTAGTTATGTTCTCTCTCTACAGTCAGTGTGATTCAGGTAGTTATGTTCTCTCTCTACAGTCAGTGTGATTTAGGTAGTTATGTTCTCTATACAGTCAGTGTGATGTAGGTAGTTATGTTCTCTCTCTACAGTCAGTGTGATTTAGGTAGTTATGTTCTCTATACAGTCAGTGTGATTCTGGTAGTTATGTTCTCTCTCTACAGTCAGTGTGATTTAGGTAGTTATGTTCTCTATACAGTCAGTGTGATTCTGGTAGTTATGTTCTCTCTCTACAGTCAGTGTGATTTAGGTAGTTATGTTCTCTATACAGTCAGTGTGATTTAGGTAGTTATGTTCTCTATACAGTCAGTGTGATTCAGGTAGTTATGTTCTCTATACAGTCAGTGTGATTTAGGTAGTTATGTTCTCTCTCTACAGTCAGTGTGATTCTGGTAGTTATGTTCTCTCTCTACAGTCAGTGTCATTTAGGTAGTTATGTTCTCTATACAGTCAGTGTGATTCAGGTAGTTATGTTCTCTATACAGTCAGTGTGATTTAGGTAGTTATGTTCTCTATACAGTCAGTGTGATTTAGGTAGTTATGTTCTCTCTATACAGTCAGTGTGATTCAGGTAGTTATTTTCTCTCTACAGTCAGTGTGATTCAGGTAGTTATGTTCTCTCTACAGTCAGTGTGATTTAGGTAGTTATGTTCTCTCTACAGTCAGTGTGATTTAGGTAGTTATGTTCTCTCTATACAGTCAGTGTGATTTAGGTAGTTATGTTCTCTCTACAGTCAGTGTGATTTAGGTAGTTATGTTCTCTCTACAGTCAGTGTGATTTAGGTAGTTATGTTCTCTCTATACAGTCAGTGTGATTTAGGTGGTTATGTTCTCTATACAGTCAGTGTGATTTAGGTAGTTATGTTCTCTATACAGTCAGTGTGATTTAGGTAGTTATGTTCTCTCTATACAGTCAGTGTGATTTAGGTAGTTATGTTCTCTATACAGTCAGTGTGATTCAGGTAGTTATGTTCTCTCTATACAGTCAGTGTGATTCAGGTGGTTATGTTCTCTCTCTACAGTCAGTGTGATTTAGGTAGTTATGTTCTCTATACAGTCAGTGGGATTTAGGTAGTTATGTTCTCTCTCTACAGTCAGTTTGATTCAGGTAGTTATGTTCTCTATACAGTCAGTGTGATTCAGGTAGTTATGTTCTCTATACAGTCAGTGTGAATTAGGTAGTTATGTTCTCTATACAGTCAGTGTGATTCTGGTAGTTATGTTCTCTCTCTCTACAGTCAGTGTGATTCAGGTAGTTATGTTCTCTCTACAGTCAGTGTGATTCAGGTAGTTATGTTCTCTATACAGTCAGTGTGATTCAGGTAGTTATGTTCTCTCTCTACAGTCAGTGTGATTCAGGTAGTTATGTTCTCTCTATACAGTCAGTGTGATTCAGGTGGTTATGTTCTCTCTCTACAGTCAGTGTGATTCAGGTAGTTATGTTCTCTATACAGTCAGTGTGATTCAGGTGGTTATGTTCTCTCTCTACAGTCAGTGTGATTCAGGTAGTTATGTTCTCTCTCTACAGTCAGTGTGATTCAGGTAGTTATGTTCTCTATACAGTCAGTGTGATTCAGGTGGTTATGTTCTCTCTCTACAGTCAGTGTGATTCAGGTAGTTATGTTCTCTCTATACAGTCAGTGTGATTCAGGTGGTTATGTTCTCTATACAGTCAGTGTGATTCAGGTGGTTATGTTCTCTATACAGTCAGTGTGATTCAGGTAGTTATGTTCTCTATACAGTCAGTGTGATTTAGGTAGTTATGTTCTCTCTCTACAGTCAGTGTGATTCAGGTAGTTATGTTCTCTCTATACAGTCAGTGTGATTTAGGTAGTTATGTTCTCTATACAGTCAGTGTGATTCAAATAGTTATGTGTTCTCTCTATACAGTCAGTGTGATTCAGGTAGTTATGTTCTCTATACAGTCAGTGTGATTCTGGTAGTTATGTTCTCTATACAGTCAGTGTGATTCTGGTAGTTATGTTCTCTCTACAGTCAGTGTGATTCAGGTAGTTATGTTCTCTCTATACAGTCAGTGTGGTTCAGGTGGTTATGTTCTCTCTCTACAGTCAGTGTGATTTAGGTAGTTATGTTCTCTATACAGTCAGTGTGATTCTGGTAGTTATGTTCTCTCTCTCTACAGTCAGTGTGATTCTGGTAGTTATGTTCTCTATACAGTCAGTGTGATTTAGGTAGTTATGTTCTCTCTATACAGTCAGTGTGATTCAGGTAGTTATGTTCTCTCTACAGTCAGTGTGATTCAGGTAGTTATGTTCTCTATACAGTCAGTGTGATTCAGGTAGTTATGTTCTCTCTACAGTCAGTGTGATTTAGGTAGTTATGTTCTCTCTACAGTCAGTGTGATTTAGGTAGTTATGTTCTCTCTATACAGTCAGTGTGATTTAGGTAGTTATGTTCTCTCTACAGTCAGTGTGATTTAGGTAGTTATGTTCTCTCTACAGTCAGTGTGATTTAGGTAGTTATGTTCTCTCTATACAGTCAGTGTGATTTAGGTGGTTATGTTCTCTATACAGTCAGTGTGATTTAGGTAGTTATGTTCTCTATACAGTCAGTGTGATTTAGGTAGTTATGTTCTCTCTCTACAGTCAGTGTGATTTAGGTAGTTATGTTCTCTATACAGTCAGTGGGATTTAGGTAGTTATGTTCTCTCTCTACAGTCAGTGTGATTCAGGTAGTTATGTTCTCTATACAGTCAGTGTGATTCAGGTAGTTATGTTCTCTATACAGTCAGTGTGATTCAGGTAGTTATGTTCTCTATACAGTCAGTGTGATTCAGGTAGTTATGTTCTCTCTATACAGTCAGTGTGATTCAGGTGGTTATGTTCTCTATACAGTCAGTGTGATTCAGGTAGTTATGTTCTCTATACAGTCAGTGTAATTTAGGTAGTTATGTTCTCTATGCAGTCAGTGTGAATCAGGTGGTTATGTTCTCTCTCTACAGTCAGTGTGATTCAGGTGGTTATGTTCTCTCTCTACAGTCAGTGTGATTTAGGTAGTTATGTTCTCTCTCTACAGTCAGTGTGATTCAGGTAGTTATGTTCTCTCTATACAGTCAGTGTGATTCAGGTGGTTATGTTCTCTCTCTACAGTCAGTGTGATTCAGGTAGTTATGTTCTCTATACAGTCAGTGTGATTCAGGTGGTTATGTTCTCTCTCTACAGTCAGTGTGATTCAGGTAGTTATGTTCTCTCTCTACAGTCAGTGTGATTCAGGTAGTTATGTTCTCTCTATACAGTCAGTGTGATTCAGGTGGTTATGTTCTCTATACAGTCAGTGTGATTCAGGTAGTTATGTTCTCTATACAGTCAGTGTGATTTAGGTAGTTATGTTCTCTCTCTACAGTCAGTGTGATTCAGGTAGTTATGTTCTCTCTATACAGTCAGTGTGATTTAGGTAGTTATGTTCTCTCTCTACAGTCAGTGTGAATCAGGTAGTTATGTTCTCTCTCTCTACAGTCAGTGTGATTCAGGTGGTTATGTTCTCTCTCTACAGTCAGTGTGATTCAGGTGGTTATGTTCTCTCTCTACAGTCAGTGTGATTCAGGTGGTTATGTTCTCTCTCTACAGTCAGTGTGATTCAGGTGGTTATGTTCTCTCTCTACAGTCAGTGTGATTCAGGTAGTTATGTTCTCTCTCTACAGTCAGTGTGATTTAGGTAGTTATGTTCTCTCTCTACAGTCAGTGTGATTTAGGTAGTTATGTTCTCTCTCTACAGTCAGTGTGATTCAGGTAGTTATGTTCTCTCTCTACAGTCAGTGTGATTTAGGTAGTTATGTTCTCTATACAGTCAGTGTGATTTAGGTAGTTATGTTCTCTCTCTACAGTCAGTGTGATTTAGGTAGTTATGTTCTCTATACAGTCAGTTTGATTCTGGTAGTTATGTTCTCTCTCTACAGTCAGTGTGATTTAGGTAGTTATGTTCTCTATACAGTCAGTGTGATTCTGGTAGTTATGTTCTCTCTCTACAGTCAGTGTGATTTAGGTAGTTATGTTCTCTATACAGTCAGTGTGATTTAGGTAGTTATGTTCTCTATACAGTCAGTGTGATTCAGGTAGTTATGTTCTCTATACAGTCAGTGTGATTTAGGTAGTTATGTTCTCTCTATACAGTCAGTGTGATTCAGGTGGTTATGTTCTCTCTCTACAGTCAGTGTGATTTAGGTAGTTATGTTCTCTATACAGTCAGTGTGATTCTGGTAGTTATGTTCTCTCTCTCTACAGTCAGTGTGATTCTGGTAGTTATGTTCTCTATACAGTCAGTGTGATTTAGGTAGTTATGTTCTCTCTATACAGTCAGTGTGATTCAGGTAGTTATGTTCTCTCTACAGTCAGTGTGATTCAGGTAGTTATGTTCTCTCTATACAGTCAGTGTGATTCAGGTAGTATGTTCTCTATACAGTCAGTGTGATTCAGGTAGTTATGTTCTCTCCATACAGTCAGTGTGATTCAGGTGGTTATGTTCTCTATACAGTCAGTGTGATTCAGGTAGTTATGTTCTCTATACAGTCAGTGTAATTTAGGTAGTTATGTTCTCTATGCAGTCAGTGTGAATCAGGTAATTATGTTCTCTCTCTCTACAGTCAGTGTGATTCAGGTGGTTATGTTCTCTCTCTACAGTCAGTGTGATTCAGGTGGTTATGTTCTCTCTCTACAGTCAGTGTGATTCAGGTAGTTATGTTCTCTCTCTCTACAGTCAGTGTGATTTAGGTAGTTATGTTCTCTCTCTACAGTCAGTGTGATTCAGGTAGTTATGTTCTCTCTCTACAGTCAGTGTGATTTAGGTAGTTATGTTCTCTCTCTACAGTCAGTGTGATTTAGGTAGTTATGTTCTCTCTCTACAGTCAGTGTGATTCAGGTAGTTATGTTCTCTCTCTACAGTCAGTGTGATTTAGGTAGTTATGTTCTCTATACAGTCAGTGTGATGTAGGTAGTTATGTTCTCTCTCTACAGTCAGTGTGATTTAGGTAGTTATGTTCTCTATACAGTCAGTGTGATTCTGGTAGTTATGTTCTCTCTCTACAGTCAGTGTGATTTAGGTAGTTATGTTCTCTATACAGTCAGTGTGATTCTGGTAGTTATGTTCTCTCTCTACAGTCAGTGTGATTTAGGTAGTTATGTTCTCTATACAGTCAGTGTGATTTAGGTAGTTATGTTCTCTATACAGTCAGTGTGATTCAGGTAGTTATGTTCTCTATACAGTCAGTGTGATTTAGGTAGTTATGTTCTCTCTCTACAGTCAGTGTGATTCTGGTAGTTATGTTCTCTCTCTACAGTCAGTGTCATTTAGGTAGTTATGTTCTCTATACAGTCAGTGTGATTCAGGTAGTTATGTTCTCTATACAGTCAGTGTGATTCTGGTAGTTATGTTCTCTATACAGTCAGTGTGATTCTGGTAGTTATGTTCTCTCTACAGTCAGTGTGATTCAGGTGGTTATGTTTTCTCTATACAGTCAGTGTGATTCAGGTAGTTATGTTCTCTCTATACAGTCAGTGTGATTCAGGTGGTTATGTTCTCTCTCTACAGTTAGTGTGATTTAGGTAGTTATGTTCTCTATACAGTCAGTGTGATTCTGGTAGTTATGTTCTCTCTCTCTACAGACAGTGTGATTCTGGTAGTTATGTTCTCTATACAGTCAGTGTGATTTAGGTAGTTATGTTCTCTCTATACAGTCAGTGTGATTCAGGTAGTTATGTTCTCTCTACAGTCAGTGTGATTCAGGTAGTTATGTTCTCTATACAGTCAGTGTGATTCAGGTAGTTATGTTCTCTCTATACAGTCAGTGTGATTCAGGTGGTTATGTTCTCTCTATACAGTCAGTGTGATTTAGGTAGTTATGTTCTCTCTATACAGTCAGTGTGATTTAGGTAGTTATGTTCTCTATACAGTCAGTGTGATTCAGGTAGTTATGTTCTCTATACAGTCAGTGTGATTTAGGTAATTATGTTCTCTATACAGTCAGTGTGATTTAGGTAGTTATGTTCTCTCTATACAGTCAGTGTGATTCAGGTAGTTATGTTCTCTCTACAGTCAGTTTGATTCAGGTAGTTATGTTCTCTCTACAGTCAGTGTGATTTAGGTAGTTATGTTCTCTCTACAGTCAGTGTGATTTAGGTAGTTATGTTCTCTCTATACAGTCAGTGTGATTTAGGTAGTTATGTTCTCTCTACAGTCAGTGTGATTTAGGTAGTTATGTTCTCTCTACAGTCAGTGTGATTTAGGTAGTTATGTTCTCTATACAGTCAGTGTGATTCAGGTAGTTATGTTCTCTCTATACAGTCAGTGTGATTTAGGTAGTTATGTTCTCTCTATACAGTCAGTGTGATTCAGGTGGTTATGTTCTCTATACAGTCAGTGTGATTCAGGTGGTTATGTTCTCTCTATACAGTCAGTGTGATTCAGGTAGTTATGTTCTCTCTATACAGTCAGTGTGATTCTGGTAGTTATGTTCTCTCTCTACAGTCAGTGGGATTTAGGTAGTTATGTTCTCTCTCTACAGTCAGTGTGATTCAGGTAGTTATGTTCTCTATACAGTCAGTGTGATTCAGGTGGTTATGTTCTCTCTACAGTCAGTGTGATTTAGGTAGTTATGTTTTCTCTACAGTCAGTGTGATTCAGGTAGTTATGTTCTCTCTACAGTCAGTGTGATTTAGGTAGTTATGTTCTCTATACAGTCAGTGTGATTTAGGTAGTTATGTTCTCTCTCTCTACAGTCAGTGTGATTCAGGTAGTTATGTCCTCTCTCTCTCTACAGTCAGTGTGATTCAGGTAGTTATGTTCTCTCTCTCTCTACAGTCAGTGTGATTCAGGTAGTTATGTTCTCTCTCTCTACAGTCAGTGTGATTCAGGTAGTTATGTTCTCTCTCTCTCTACAGTCAGTGTGATTTAGGTAGTTATGTTCTCTCTCTACAGTCAGTGTGATTTAGGTAGTTATGTTCTCTATACAGTCAGTGTGATTTAGGTAGTTATGTTCTCTCTCTACAGTCAGTGTGATTTAGGTAGTTATGTTCTCTATACAGTCAGTGTGATTCTGGTAGTTATGTTCTCTCTCTACAGTCAGTGTGATTTAGGTAGTTATGTTCTCTATACAGTCAGTGTGATTCTGGTAGTTATGTTCTCTCTCTACAGTCAGTGTGATTTAGGTAGTTATGTTCTCTATACAGTCAGTGTGATTTAGGTAGTTATGTTCTCTATACAGTCAGTGTGATTCAGGTAGTTATGTTCTCTATACAGTCAGTGTGATTTAGGTAGTTATGTTCTCTCTCTACAGTCAGTGTGATTCTGGTAGTTATGTTCTCTCTCTACAGTCAGTGTCATTTAGGTAGTTATGTTCTCTATACAGTCAGTGTGATTCAGGTAGTTATGTTCTCTATACAGTCAGTGTGATTCTGGTAGTTATGTTCTCTATACAGTCAGTGTGATTCTGGTAGTTATGTTCTCTCTACAGTCAGTGTGATTCAGGTGGTTATGTTTTCTCTATACAGTCAGTGTGATTCAGGTAGTTATGTTCTCTCTATACAGTCAGTGTGATTCAGGTGGTTATGTTCTCTCTCTACAGTCAGTGTGATTTAGGTAGTTATGTTCTCTATACAGTCAGTGTGATTCTGGTAGTTATGTTCTCTCTCTCTACAGTCAGTGTGATTCTGGTAGTTATGTTCTCTATACAGTCAGTGTGATTTAGGTAGTTATGTTCTCTCTATACAGTCAGTGTGATTCAGGTAGTTATGTTCTCTCTACAGTCAGTTTGATTCAGGTAGTTATGTTCTCTCTACAGTCAGTGTGATTTAGGTAGTTATGTTCTCTCTACAGTCAGTGTGATTTAGGTAGTTATGTTCTCTCTATACAGTCAGTGTGATTTAGGTAGTTATGTTCTCTCTACAGTCAGTGTGATTTAGGTAGTTATGTTCTCTCTACAGTCAGTGTGATTTAGGTAGTTATGTTCTCTATACAGTCAGTGTGATTCAGGTAGTTATGTTCTCTCTATACAGTCAGTGTGATTTAGGTAGTTATGTTCTCTCTATACAGTCAGTGTGATTCAGGTGGTTATGTTCTCTATACAGTCAGTGTGATTCAGGTGGTTATGTTCTCTCTATACAGTCAGTGTGATTCAGGTAGTTATGTTCTCTCTATACAGTCAGTGTGATTCTGGTAGTTATGTTCTCTCTCTACAGTCAGTGTGATTTAGGTAGTTATGTTCTCTCTCTACAGTCAGTGTGATTCAGGTAGTTATGTTCTCTATACAGTCAGTGTGATTCAGGTGGTTATGTTCTCTCTACAGTCAGTGTGATTTAGGTAGTTATGTTTTCTCTACAGTCAGTGTGATTCAGGTAGTTATGTTCTCTCTACAGTCAGTGTGATTTAGGTAGTTATGTTCTCTATACAGTCAGTGTGATTTAGGTAGTTATGTTCTCTCTCTCTACAGTCAGTGTGATTCAGGTAGTTATGTCCTCTCTCTCTCTACAGTCAGTGTGATTCAGGTAGTTATGTTCTCTCTCTCTCTACAGTCAGTGTGATTCAGGTAGTTATGTTCTCTCTCTCTACAGTCAGTGTGATTCAGGTAGTTATGTTCTCTCTCTCTCTACAGTCAGTGTGATTTAGGTAGTTATGTTCTCTCTCTACAGTCAGTGTGATTTAGGTAGTTATGTTCTCTATACAGTCAGTGTGATTTAGGTAGTTATGTTCTCTCTCTACAGTCAGTGTGATTTAGGTAGTTATGTTCTCTATACAGTCAGTGTGATTCTGGTAGTTATGTTCTCTCTCTACAGTCAGTGTGATTTAGGTAGTTATGTTCTCTATACAGTCAGTGTGATTCTGGTAGTTATGTTCTCTCTCTACAGTCAGTGTGATTTAGGTAGTTATGTTCTCTATACAGTCAGTGTGATTTAGGTAGTTATGTTCTCTATACAGTCAGTGTGATTCAGGTAGTTATGTTCTCTATACAGTCAGTGTGATTTAGGTAGTTATGTTCTCTCTCTACAGTCAGTGTGATTCTGGTAGTTATGTTCTCTCTCTACAGTCAGTGTCATTTAGGTAGTTATGTTCTCTATACAGTCAGTGTGATTCAGGTAGTTATGTTCTCTATACAGTCAGTGTGATTCTGGTAGTTATGTTCTCTATACAGTCAGTGTGATTCTGGTAGTTATGTTCTCTCTACAGTCAGTGTGATTCAGGTGGTTATGTTTTCTCTATACAGTCAGTGTGATTCAGGTAGTTATGTTCTCTCTATACAGTCAGTGTGATTCAGGTGGTTATGTTCTCTCTCTACAGTCAGTGTGATTTAGGTAGTTATGTTCTCTATACAGTCAGTGTGATTCTGGTAGTTATGTTCTCTCTCTCTACAGTCAGTGTGATTCTGGTAGTTATGTTCTCTATACAGTCAGTGTGATTTAGGTAGTTATGTTCTCTCTATACAGTCAGTGTGATTCAGGTAGTTATGTTCTCTCTACAGTCAGTGTGATTCAGGTAGTTATGTTCTCTATACAGTCAGTGTGATTCAGGTAGTTATGTTCTCTATACAGTCAGTGTGATTCAGGTAGTTATGTTCTCTCTATACAGTCAGTGTGATTCAGGTGGTTATGTTCTCTCTATACAGTCAGTGTGATTTAGGTAGTTATGTTCTCTCTATACAGTCAGTGTGATTCAGGTGGTTATGTTCTCTATACAGTCAGTGTGATTCAGGTGGTTATGTTCTCTATACAGTCAGTGTGATTTAGGTAATTATGTTCTCTATACAGTCAGTGTGATTTAGGTAGTTATGTTCTCTCTATACAGTCAGTGTGATTTAGGTAGTTATGTTCTCTATACAGTCAGTGTGGTTCAGGTAGTTATGTTCTCTATACAGTCAGTGTGATTTAGGTAATTATGTTCTCTATACAGTCAGTGTGATTCAGGTAGTTATGTTCTCTATACAGTCAGTGTGATTCTGGTAGTTATGTTCTCTATACAGTCAGTGTGATTCTGGTAGTTATGTTCTCTCTACAGTTTTTGTGATTCAGGTGGTTATGTTTTCTCTATACAGTCAGTGTGATTCAGGTAGTTATGTTCTCTCTATACAGTCAGTGTGATTCAGGTGGTTATGTTCTCTCTCTACAGTCAGTGTGATTTAGGTAGTTATGTTCTCTATACAGTCAGTGTGATTCTGGTAGTTATGTTCTCTCTCTCTACAGTCAGTGTGATTCTGGTAGTTATGTTCTCTATACAGTCAGTGTGATTTAGGTAGTTATGTTCTCTCTATACAGTCAGTGTGATTCAGGTAGTTATGTTCTCTCTACAGTCAGTGTGATTCAGGTAGTTATGTTCTCTCTATACAGTCAGTGTGATTCAGGTAGTTATGTTCTCTATACAGTCAGTGTGATTCAGGTAGTTATGTTCTCTCCATACAGTCAGTGTGATTCAGGTGGTTATGTTCTCTATACAGTCAGTGTGATTCAGGTAGTTATGTTCTCTATACAGTCAGTGTAATTTAGGTAGTTATGTTCTCTATGCAGTCAGTGTGAATCAGGTAATTATGTTCTCTCTCTCTACAGTCAGTGTGATTCATGTGGTTATGTTCTCTCTCTACAGTCAGTGTGATTCAGGTGGTTATGTTCTCTCTCTACAGTCAGTGTGATTCAGGTAGTTATGTTCTCTCTCTCTACAGTCAGTGTGATTTAGGTAGTTATGTTCTCTCTCTACAGTCAGTGTGATTCAGGTAGTTATGTTCTCTCTATACAGTCAGTGTGATTCAGGTGGTTATGTTCTCTCTCTACAGTCAGTGTGATTCAGGTAGTTATGTTCTCTATACAGTCAGTGTGATTCAGGTGGTTATGTTCTCTCTACAGTCAGTGTGATTTAGGTAGTTATGTTCTCTATACAGGCAGTGTGATTCAGGTAGTTATGTTCTCTATACAGTCAGTGTGATTTAGGTAGTTATGTTCTCTATACAGTCAGTGTGATTCAGGTAGTTATGTTCTCTATACAGTCAGTGTGATTTAGGTAGTTATGTTCTCTATACAGTCAGTGTGATTCAGGTAGTTATGTTCTCTCTCTACAGTCAGTGTGATTTAGGTAGTTATGTTCTCTCTCTACAGTCAGTGTGATTTAGGTAGTTATGTTCTCTCTCTACAGTCAGTGTGATTCAGGTAGTTATGTTCTCTCTCTACAGTCAGTGTGATTTAGGTAGTTATGTTCTCTATACAGTCAGTGTGATTTAGGTAGTTATGTTCTCTCTCTACAGTCAGTGTGATTTAGGTAGTTATGTTCTCTATACAGTCAGTGTGATTCTGGTAGTTATGTTCTCTCTCTACAGTCAGTGTGATTTAGGTAGTTATGTTCTCTATACAGTCAGTGTGATTCTGGTAGTTATGTTCTCTCTCTACAGTCAGTGTGATTTAGGTAGTTATGTTCTCTATACAGTCAGTGTGATTTAGGTAGTTATGTTCTCTATACAGTCAGTGTGATTCAGGTAGTTATGTTCTCTATACAGTCAGTGTGATTTAGGTAGTTATGTTCTCTCTCTACAGTCAGTGTGATTCTGGTAGTTATGTTCTCTCTCTACAGTCAGTGTCATTTAGGTAGTTATGTTCTCTATACAGTCAATGTGATTCAGGTAGTTATGTTCTCTATACAGTCAGTGTGATTCTGGTAGTTATGTTCTCTATACAGTCAGTGTGATTCTGGTAGTTATGTTCTCTCTACAGTCAGTGTGATTCAGGTAGTTATGTTCTCTCTATACAGTCAGTGTGATTCAGGTGGTTATGTTCTCTCTCTACAGTCAGTGTGATTCAGGTAGTTATGTTCTCTCTATACAGTCAGTGTGATTCAGGTGGTTATGTTCTCTCTCTACAGTCAGTGTCATTTAGGTAGTTATGTTCTCTATACAGTCAGTGTGATTCAGGTAGTTATGTTCTCTCTACAGTCAGTGTGATTTAGGTAGTTATGTTCTCTATACAGTCAGTGTGATTCTGGTAGTTATGTTCTCTATACAGTCAGTGTGATTCTGGTAGTTATGTTCTCTCTACAGTCAGTGTGATTCAGGTAGTTATGTTCTCTCTATACAGTCAGTGTGATTCAGGTGGTTATGTTCTCTCTCTACAGTCAGTGTGATTTAGGTAGTTATGTTCTCTATACAGTCAGTGTGATTCTGGTAGTTATGTTCTCTCTCTCTACAGTCAGTGTGATTCTGGTAGTTATGTTCTCTATACAGTCAGTGTGATTTAGGTAGTTATGTTCTCTCTATACAGTCAGTGTGATTCAGGTAGTTATGTTCTCTCTACAGTCAGTGTGATTCAGGTAGTTATGTTCTCTATACAGTCAGTGTGATTCAGGTAGTTATGTTCTCTATACAGTCAGTGTGATTCAGGTAGTTATGTTCTCTCTATACAGTCAGTGTGATTCAGGTGGTTATGTTCTCTCTATACAGTCAGTGTGATTTAGGTAGTTATGTTCTCTCTATACAATCAGTGTGATTCAGGTGGTTATGTTCTCTATACAGTCAGTGTGATTCAGGTGGTTATGTTCTCTATACAGTCAGTGTGATTTAGGTAATTATGTTCTCTATACAGTCAGTGTGATTTAGGTAGTTATGTTCTCTCTATACAGTCAGTGTGATTTAGGTAGTTATGTTCTCTATACAGTCAGTGTGATTCAGGTAGTTATGTTCTCTATACAGTCAGTGTGATTTAGGTAATTATGTTCTCTATACAGTCAGTGTGATTTAGGTAGTTATGTTCTCTCTATACAGTCAGTGTGATTCAGGTAGTTATGTTCTCTCTACAGTCAGTTTGATTCAGGTAGTTATGTTCTCTCTACAGTCAGTGTGATTTAGGTAGTTATGTTCTCTCTACAGTCAGTGTGATTTAGGTAGTTATGTTCTCTCTATACAGTCAGTGTGATTTAGGTAGTTATGTTCTCTCTACAGTCAGTGTGATTTAGGTAGTTATGTTCTCTCTACAGTCAGTGTGATTTAGGTAGTTATGTTCTCTATACAGTCAGTGTGATTCTGGTAGTTATGTTCTCTCTCTACAGTCAGTGGGATTTAGGTAGTTATGTTCTCTCTCTACAGTCAGTGTGATTCAGGTAGTTATGTTCTCTATACAGTCAGTGTGATTCAGGTGGTTATGTTCTCTCTACAGTCAGTGTGATTTAGGTAGTTATGTTTTCTCTACAGTCAGTGTGATTCAGGTAGTTATGTTCTCTCTACAGTCAGTGTGATTTAGGTAGTTATGTTCTCTATACAGTCAGTGTGATTTAGGTAGTTATGTTCTCTCTCTCTACAGTCAGTGTGATTCAGGTAGTTATGTCCTCTCTCTCTCTACAGTCAGTGTGATTCAGGTAGTTATGTTCTCTCTCTCTCTACAGTCAGTGTGATTCAGGTAGTTATGTTCTCTCTCTCTACAGTTAGTGTGATTCAGGTAGTTATGTTCTCTCTCTCTCTACAGTCAGTGTGATTTAGGTAGTTATGTTCTCTCTCTACAGTCAGTGTGATTTAGGTAGTTATGTTCTCTATACAGTCAGTGTGATTTAGGTAGTTATGTTCTCTCTCTACAGTCAGTGTGATTTAGGTAGTTATGTTCTCTATACAGTCAGTGTGATTCTGGTAGTTATGTTCTCTCTCTACAGTCAGTGTGATTTAGGTAGTTATGTTCTCTTTACAGTCAGTGTGATTCTGGTAGTTATGTTCTCTCTCTACAGTCAGTGTGATTTAGGTAGTTATGTTCTCTATACAGTCAGTGTGATTTAGGTAGTTATGTTCTCTATACAGTCAGTGTGATTCAGGTAGTTATGTTCTCTATACAGTCAGTGTGATTTAGGTAGTTATGTTCTCTCTCTACAGTCAGTGTGATTTAGGTAGTTATGTTCTCTATACAGTCAGTGTGATTTAGGTAGTTATGTTCTCTATACAGTCAGTGTGATTCAGGTAGTTATGTTCTCTATACAGTCAGTGTGATTTAGGTAATTATGTTCTCTATACAGTCAGTGTGATTTAGGTAGTTATGTTCTCTCTATACAGTCAGTGTGATTCAGGTAGTTATGTTCTCTCTACAGTCAGTTTGATTCAGGTAGTTATGTTCTCTCTACAGTCAGTGTGATTTAGGTAGTTATGTTCTCTCTACAGTCAGTGTGATTTAGGTAGTTATGTTCTCTCTATACAGTCAGTGTGATTTAGGTAGTTATGTTCTCTCTACAGTCAGTGTGATTTAGGTAGTTATGTTCTCTCTACAGTCAGTGTGATTTAGGTAGTTATGTTCTCTATACAGTCAGTGTGATTCAGGTAGTTATGTTCTCTCTATACAGTCAGTGTGATTTAGGTAGTTATGTTCTCTCTATACAGTCAGTGTGATTCAGGTGGTTATGTTCTCTATACAGTCAGTGTGATTCAGGTGGTTATGTTCTCTCTATACAGTCAGTGTGATTCAGGTAGTTATGTTCTCTCTATACAGTCAGTGTGATTCTGGTAGTTATGTTCTCTCTCTACAGTCAGTGGGATTTAGGTAGTTATGTTCTCTCTCTACAGTCAGTGTGATTCAGGTAGTTATGTTCTCTATACAGTCAGTGTGATTCAGGTGGTTATGTTCTCTCTACAGTCAGTGTGATTTAGGTAGTTATGTTTTCTCTACAGTCAGTGTGATTCAGGTAGTTATGTTCTCTCTACAGTCAGTGTGATTCTGGTAGTTATGTTCTCTCTACAGTCAGTGTGATTCAGGTGGTTATGTTTTCTCTATACAGTCAGTGTGATTCAGGTAGTTATGTTCTCTCTATACAGTCAGTGTGATTCAGGTGGTTATGTTCTCTATACAGTCAGTGTGATTTAGGTAGTTATGTTCTCTCTCTACAGTCAGTGTGATTTAGGTAGTTATGTTCTCTATACAGTCAGTGTGATTCTGGTAGTTATGTTCTCTCTCTACAGTCAGTGTGATTTAGGTAGTTATGTTCTCTTTACAGTCAGTGTGATTCTGGTAGTTATGTTCTCTCTCTACAGTCAGTGTGATTTAGGTAGTTATGTTCTCTATACAGTCAGTGTGATTTAGGTAGTTATGTTCTCTATACAGTCAGTGTGATTCAGGTAGTTATGTTCTCTATACAGTCAGTGTGATTTAGGTAGTTATGTTCTCTCTCTACAGTCAGTGTGATTCTGGTAGTTATGTTCTCTCTCTACAGTCAGTGTCATTTAGGTAGTTATGTTCTCTATACAGTCAGTGTGATTCAGGTAGTTATGTTCTCTATACAGTCAGTGTGATTCTGGTAGTTATGTTCTCTATACAGTCAGTGTGATTCTGGTAGTTATGTTCTCTCTACAGTCAGTGTGATTCAGGTGGTTATGTTTTCTCTATACAGTCAGTGTGATTCAGGTAGTTATGTTCTCTCTATACAGTCAGTGTGATTCAGGTGGTTATGTTCTCTCTCTACAGTCAGTGTGATTTAGGTAGTTATGTTCTCTATACAGTCAGTGTGATTCAGGTAGTTATGTTCTCTATACAGTCAGTGTGATTCAGGTAGTTATGTTCTCTCTATACAGTCAGTGTGATTCAGGTGGTTATGTTCTCTCTATACAGTCAGTGTGATTTAGGTAGTTATGTTCTCTCTATACAGTCAGTGTGATTCAGGTGGTTATGTTCTCTATACAGTCAGTGTGATTCAGGTGGTTATGTTCTCTATACAGTCAGTGTGATTTAGGTAATTATGTTCTCTATACAGTCAGTGTGATTTAGGTAGTTATGTTCTCTCTATACAGTCAGTGTGATTTAGGTAGTTATGTTCTCTATACAGTCAGTGTGATTCAGGTAGTTATGTTCTCTATACAGTCAGTGTGATTTAGGTAATTATGTTCTCTATACAGTCAGTGTGATTTAGGTAGTTATGTTCTCTCTATACAGTCAGTGTGATTCAGGTAGTTATGTTCTCTCTACAGTCAGTTTGATTCAGGTAGTTATGTTCTCTCTACAGTCAGTGTGATTTAGGTAGTTATGTTCTCTCTACAGTCAGTGTGATTTAGGTAGTTATGTTCTCTCTATACAGTCAGTGTGATTTAGGTAGTTATGTTCTCTCTACAGTCAGTGTGATTTAGGTAGTTATGTTCTCTCTACAGTCAGTGTGATTTAGGTAGTTATGTTCTCTATACAGTCAGTGTGATTCAGGTAGTTATGTTCTCTCTATACAGTCAGTGTGATTTAGGTAGTTATGTTCTCTCTATACAGTCAGTGTGATTCAGGTGGTTATGTTCTCTATACAGTCAGTGTGATTCAGGTGGTTATGTTCTCTCTATACAGTCAGTGTGATTCAGGTAGTTATGTTCTCTCTATACAGTCAGTGTGATTCTGGTAGTTATGTTCTCTCTCTACAGTCAGTGGGATTTAGGTAGTTATGTTCTCTCTCTACAGTCAGTGTGATTCAGGTAGTTATGTTCTCTATACAGTCAGTGTGATTCAGGTGGTTATGTTCTCTCTACAGTCAGTGTGATTTAGGTAGTTATGTTTTCTCTACAGTCAGTGTGATTCAGGTAGTTATGTTCTCTCTACAGTCAGTGTGATTTAGGTAGTTATGTTCTCTATACAGTCAGTGTGATTTAGGTAGTTATGTTCTCTCTCTCTACAGTCAGTGTGATTCAGGTAGTTATGTCATCTCTCTCTCTACAGTCAGTGTGATTCAGGTAGTTATGTTCTCTCTCTCTCTACAGTCAGTGTGATTCAGGTAGTTATGTTCTCTCTCTCTACAGTCAGTGTGATTCAGGTAGTTATGTTCTCTCTCTCTCTACAGTCAGTGTGATTTAGGTAGTTATGTTCTCTCTCTCTACAGTCAGTGTGATTCAGGTAGTTATGTTCTCTCTCTCTCTACAGTCAGTGTGATTCAGGTAGTTATGTTCTCTCTCTCTCTACAGTCAGTGTGATTCAGGTAGTTATGTTCTCTCTACAGTCAGTGTGATTTAGGTAGTTATGTTCTCTATACAGTCAGTGTGATTTAGGTAGTTATGTTCTCTCTACAGTCAGTGTGATTCTGGTAGTTATGTTCTCTCTCTCTACAGTCAGTGTGATTTAGGTAGTTATGTTCTCTATACAGTCAGTGTGATTTAGGTAGTTATGTTCTCTCTACAGTCAGTGTGATTTAGGTAGTTATGTTCTCTCTACAGTCAGTGTGATTTAGGTAGTTATGTTCTCTATACAGTCAGTGTGATTCTGGTAGTTATGTTCTCTCTCTACAGTCAGTGTGATTTAGGTAGTTATGTTCTCTATACAGTCAGTGTGATTCAGGTAGTTATGTTCTCTCTACAGTCAGTGTGATTTAGGTAGTTATGTTCTCTATACAGTCAGTGTGAATCAGGTAGTTATGTTCTCTATACAGTCAGTGTGATTTAGGTAGTTATGTTCTCTCTACAGTCAGTGTGATTCAGGTGGTTATGTTCTCTATACAGTCAGTGTGATTCAGGTGGTTATGTTCTCTCTATACAGTCAGTGTGATTCAGGTAGTTATGTTCTCTCTATACAGTCAGTGTGATTCAGGTAGTTATGTTCTCTCTCTACAGTCAGTGTGATTCGGGTAGTTATGTTCTCTCTACAGTCAGTGTGATTCAGGTAGTTATGTTCTCTCTACAGTCAGTGTGATTTAGGTAGTTATGTTCTCTATACAGTCAGTGTGATTCTGGTAGTTATGTTCTCTCTCTACAGTCAGTGTGATTTAGGTAGTTATGTTCTCTATACAGACAGTGTGATTCAGGTAGTTATGTTCTCTCTACAGTCAGTGTGATTTAGGTAGTTATGTTCTCTATACAGTCAGTGTGATTCAGGTAGTTATGTTCTCTATACAGTCAGTGTGATTCAGGTAGTTATGTTCTCTACACAGTCAGTGTGATTTAGGTAGTTATGTTCTCTCTACAGTCAGTGTGATTCAGGTAGTTATGTTCTCTATACAGTCAGTGTGATTCAGGTAGTTATGTTCTCTATACAGTCAGTGTGATTTAGGTAGTTATGTTCTCTCTACAGTCAGTGTGATTTAGGTAGTTATGTTCTCTCTACAGTCAGTGTGATTTAGGTAGTTATGTTCTCTATACAGTCAGTGTGATTCAGGTAGTTATGTTCTCTCTATACAGTCAGTGTGATTTAGGTAGTTATGTTCTCTCTATACAGTCAGTGTGATTCAGGTGGTTATGTTCTCTATACAGTCAGTGTGATTCAGGTGGTTATGTTCTCTCTATACAGTCAGTGTGATTCAGGTAGTTATGTTCTCTCTATACAGTCAGTGTGATTCTGGTAGTTATGTTCTCTCTCTACAGTCAGTGGGATTTAGGTAGTTATGTTCTCTCTCTACAGTCAGTGTGATTCAGGTAGTTATGTTCTCTATACAGTCAGTGTGATTCAGGTGGTTATGTTCTCTCTACAGTCAGTGTGATTTAGGTAGTTATGTTTTCTCTACAGTCAGTGTGATTCAGGTAGTTATGTTCTCTCTACAGTCAGTGTGATTTAGGTAGTTATGTTCTCTATACAGTCAGTGTGATTTAGGTAGTTATGTTCTCTCTCTCTACAGTCAGTGTGATTCAGGTAGTTATGTCATCTCTCTCTCTACAGTCAGTGTGATTCAGGTAGTTATGTTCTCTCTCTCTCTACAGTCAGTGTGATTCAGGTAGTTATGTTCTCTCTCTCTACAGTCAGTGTGATTCAGGTAGTTATGTTCTCTCTCTCTCTACAGTCAGTGTGATTTAGGTAGTTATGTTCTCTCTCTCTACAGTCAGTGTGATTCAGGTAGTTATGTTCTCTCTCTCTCTACAGTCAGTGTGATTCAGGTAGTTATGTTCTCTCTCTCTCTACATTCAGTGTGATTCAGGTAGTTATGTTCTCTCTACAGTCAGTGTGATTTAGGTAGTTATGTTCTCTATACAGTCAGTGTGATTTAGGTAGTTATGTTCTCTCTACAGTCAGTGTGATTCTGGTAGTTATGTTCTCTCTCTCTACAGTCAGTGTGATTTAGGTAGTTATGTTCTCTATACAGTCAGTGTGATTTAGGTAGTTATGTTCTCTCTACAGTCAGTGTGATTTAGGTAGTTATGTTCTCTCTACAGTCAGTGTGATTTAGGTAGTTATGTTCTCTATACAGTCAGTGTGATTCTGGTAGTTATGTTCTCTCTCTACAGTCAGTGTGATTTAGGTAGTTATGTTCTCTATACAGTCAGTGTGATTCAGGTAGTTATGTTCTCTCTACAGTCAGTGTGATTTAGGTAGTTATGTTCTCTATACAGTCAGTGTGAATCAGGTAGTTATGTTCTCTATACAGTCAGTGTGATTCAGGTGGTTATGTTCTCTCTATACAGTCAGTGTGATTCAGGTAGTTATGTTCTCTCTATACAGTCAGTGTGATTCAGGTAGTTATGTTCTCTCTCTACAGTCAGTGTGATTCAGGTAGTTATGTTCTCTCTACAGCCAGTGTGATTCAGGTAGTTATGTTCTCTCTACAGTCAGTGTGATTTAGGTAGTTATGTTCTCTATACAGTCAGTGTGATTCTGGTAGTTATGTTCTCTCTCTACAGTCAGTGTGATTTAGGTAGTTATGTTCTCTATACAGACAGTGTGATTCAGGTAGTTATGTTCTCTCTACAGTCAGTGTGATTTAGGTAGTTATGTTCTCTATACAGTCAGTGTGATTCAGGTAGTTATGTTCTCTATACAGTCAGTGTGATTCAGGTAGTTATGTTCTCTATACAGTCAGTGTGATTTAGGTAGTTATGTTCTCTCTACAGTCAGTGTGATTCAGGTGGTTATGTTCTCTATACAGTCAGTGTGATTCAGGTAGTTATGTTCTCTATACAGTCAGTGTGATTTAGGTAGTTATGTTCTCTCTACAGTCAGTGTGATTTAGGTAGTTATGTTCTCTCTACAGTCAGTGTGATTCAGGTGGTTATGTTCTCTATACAGTCAGTGTGATTCAGGTGGTTATGTTCTCTCTATACAGTCAGTGTGATTCAGGTAGTTATGTTCTCTCTATACAGTCAGTGTGATTCAGGTAGTTATGTTCTCTCTCTACAGTCAGTGTGATTCAGGTAGTTATGTTCTCTCTACAGTCAGTGTGATTCAGGTAGTTATGTTCTCTCTACAGTCAGTGTGATTTAGGTAGTTATGTTCTCTATACAGTCAGTGTGATTCTGGTAGTTATGTTCTCTCTCTACAGTCAGTGTGATTTAGGTAGTTATGTTCTCTATACAGACAGTGTGATTCAGGTAGTTATGTTCTCTCTACAGTCAGTGTGATTTAGGTAGTTATGTTCTCTATACAGTCAGTGTGATTCAGGTAGTTATGTTCTCTATACAGTCAGTGTGATTCAGGTAGTTATGTTCTCTATACAGTCAGTGTGATTTAGGTAGTTATGTTCTCTCTACAGTCAGTGTGATTCAGGTGGTTATGTTCTCTATACAGTCAGTGTGATTCAGGTAGTTATGTTCTCTATACAGTCAGTGTGATTTAGGTAGTTATGTTCTCTCTACAGTCAGTGTGATTTAGGTAGTTATGTTCTCTCTACAGTCAGTGTGATTTAGGTAGTTATGTTCTCTATACAGTCAGTGTGATTCAGGTAGTTATGTTCTCTCTATACAGTCAGTGTGATTTAGGTAGTTATGTTCTCTCTATACAGTCAGTGTGATTTAGGTAGTTATGTTCTCTCTATACAGTCAGTGTGATTCAGGTGGTTATGTTCTCTATACAGTCAGTGTGATTCAGGTGGTTATGTTCTCTCTATACAGTCAGTGTGATTCAGGTAGTTATGTTCTCTCTATACAGTCAGTGTGATTCTGGTAGTTATGTTCTCTCTCTACAGTCAGTGGGATTTAGGTAGTTATGTTCTCTCTCTACAGTCAGTGTGATTCAGGTAGTTATGTTCTCTATACAGTCAGTGTGATTTAGGTAGTTATGTTCTCTCTACAGTCAGTGTGATTTAGGTAGTTATGTTCTCTCTACAGTCAGTGTGATTTAGGTAGTTATGTTCTCTATACAGTCAGTGTGATTCAGGTAGTTATGTTCTCTCTATACAGTCAGTGTGATTCAGGTAGTTATGTTCTCTCTATACAGTCAGTGTGATTTAGGTAGTTATGTTCTCTCTATACAGTCAGTGTGATTCAGGTGGTTATGTTCTCTATACAGTCAGTGTGATTCAGGTGGTTATGTTCTCTCTATACAGTCAGTGTGATTCAGGTAGTTATGTTCTCTCTATACAGTCAGTGTGATTCTGGTAGTTATGTTCTCTCTCTACAGTCAGTGGGATTTAGGTAGTTATGTTCTCTCTCTACAGTCAGTGTGATTCAGGTAGTTATGTTCTCTATACAGTCAGTGTGATTCAGGTGGTTATGTTCTCTCTACAGTCAGTGTGATTTAGGTAGTTATGTTTTCTCTACAGTCAGTGTGATTCAGGTAGTTATGTTCTCTCTACAGTCAGTGTGATTTAGGTAGTTATGTTCTCTATACAGTCAGTGTGATTTAGGTAGTTATGTTCTCTCTCTCTACAGTCAGTGTGATTCAGGTAGTTATGTCATCTCTCTCTCTACAGTCAGTGTGATTCAGGTAGTTATGTTCTCTCTCTCTCTACAGTCAGTGTGATTCAGGTAGTTATGTTCTCTCTCTCTACAGTCAGTGTGATTCAGGTAGTTATGTTCTCTCTCTCTCTACAGTCAGTGTGATTTAGGTAGTTATGTTCTCTCTCTCTACAGTCAGTGTGATTCAGGTAGTTATGTTCTCTCTCTCTACAGTCAGTGTGATTCAGGTAGTTATGTTCTCTCTCTCTCTACAGTCAGTGTGATTCAGGTTGTTATGTTCTCTCTACAGTCAGTGTGATTTAGGTAGTTATGTTCTCTATACAGTCAGTGTGATTTAGGTAGTTATGTTCTCTCTACAGTCAGTGTGATTCTGGTAGTTATGTTCTCTCTCTCTACAGTCAGTGTGATTTAGGTAGTTATGTTCTCTATACAGTCAGTGTGATTTAGGTAGTTATGTTCTCTCTACAGTCAGTGTGATTTAGGTAGTTATGTTCTCTCTACAGTCAGTGTGATTTAGGTAGTTATGTTCTCTATACAGTCAGTGTGATTCTGGTAGTTATGTTCTCTCTCTACAGTCAGTGTGATTTAGGTAGTTATGTTCTCTATACAGTCAGTGTGATTCAGGTAGTTATGTTCTCTCTACAGTCAGTGTGATTTAGGTAGTTATGTTCTCTATACAGTCAGTGTGATTCAGGTAGTTATGTTCTCTATACAGTCAGTGTGATTCAGGTAGTTATGTTCTCTATACAGTCAGTGTGATTTAGGTAGTTATGTTCTCTATACAGTCAGTGTGAATCAGGTAGTTATGTTCTCTATACAGTCAGTGTGATTTAGGTAGTTATGTTCTCTCTACAGTCAGTGTGATTCAGGTGGTTATGTTCTCTATACAGTCAGTGTGATTCAGGTGGTTATGTTATCTCTATACAGTCAGTGTGATTCAGGTAGTTATGTTCTCTCTATACAGTCAGTGTGATTCAGGTAGTTATGTTCTCTCTCTACAGTCAGTGTGATTCAGGTAGTTATGTTCTCTCTACAGTCAGTGTGATTCAGGTAGTTATGTTCTCTCTACAGTCAGTGTGATTTAGGTAGTTATGTTCTCTATACAGTCAGTGTGATTCTGGTAGTTATGTTCTCTCTCTACAGTCAGTGTGATTTAGGTAGTTATGTTCTCTATACAGACAGTGTGATTCAGGTAGTTATGTTCTCTCTACAGTCAGTGTGATTTAGGTAGTTATGTTCTCTATACAGTCAGTGTGATTCAGGTAGTTATGTTCTCTATACAGTCAGTGTGATTTAGGTAGTTATGTTCTCTCTACAGTCAGTGTGATTCAGGTGGTTATGTTCTCTATACAGTCAGTGTGATTCAGGTGGTTATGTTCTCTCTATACAGTCAGTGTGATTCAGGTAGTTATGTTCTCTCTATACAGTCAGTGTGATTCAGGTAGTTATGTTCTCTCTCTACAGTCAGTGTGATTTAGGTAGTTATGTTCTCTCTCTCTACAGTCAGTGTGATTCAGGTGGTTATGTTCTCTCTCTACAGTCAGTGTGATTTAGGTAGTTATGTTCTCTCTATACAGTCAGTGTGATTTAGGTAGTTGTGTTCTCTCTCTATACAGTCAGTGTGATTCTGGTAGTTATGTTCTCTCTCTACAGTCAGTGTGATTTAGGTAGTTATGTTCTCTCTCTCTACAGTCAGTGTGATTCAGGTGGTTATGTTCTCTATACAGTCAGTGTGATTCAGGTAGTTATGTTCTCTATACAGTCAGTGTGATTTAGGTAGTTATGTTCTCTATACAGTCAGTGTGATTTAGGTAGTTATGTTCTCTCTCTACAGTCAGTGTGATTCAGGTAGTTATGTTCTCTCTCTACAGTCAGTGTGATTCAGGTAGTTATGTTCTCTCTCTACAGTCAGTGTGATTTAGGTAGTTATGTTCTCTATACAGTCAGTGTGATTTAGGTAGTTATGTTCTCTCTCTACAGTCAGTGTGATTTAGGTAGTTATGTTCTCTATACAGTCAGTGTGATTCTGGTAGTTATGTTCTCTCTCTACAGTCAGTGTGATTTAGGTAGTTATGTTCTCTATACAGTCATTGTGATTCTGGTAGTTATGTTCTCTCTCTACAGTCAGTGTGATTTAGGTAGTTATGTTCTCTATACAGTCAGTGTGATTTAGGTAGTTATGTTCTCTATACAGTCAGTGTGATTCAGGTAGTTATGTTCTCTATACAGTCAGTGTGATTTAGGTAGTTATGTTCTCTCTCTACAGTCAGTGTGATTCTGGTAGTTATGTTCTCTCTCTACAGTCAGTGTCATTTAGGTAGTTATGTTCTCTATACAGTCAGTGTGATTCAGGTAGTTATGTTCTCTATACAGTCAGTGTGATTCTGGTAGTTATGTTCTCTATACAGTCAGTGTGATTCTGGTAGTTATGTTCTCTCTACAGTCAGTGTGATTCAGGTGGTTATGTTTTCTCTATACAGTCAGTGTGATTCAGGTAGTTATGTTCTCTCTATACAGTCAGTGTGATTCAGGTGGTTATGTTCTCTCTCTACAGTCAGTGTGATTTAGGTAGTTAT
The DNA here is from genome assembly GCF_045791955.1 of Oncorhynchus clarkii lewisi. Taxonomy (NCBI): domain Eukaryota; kingdom Metazoa; phylum Chordata; class Actinopteri; order Salmoniformes; family Salmonidae; genus Oncorhynchus; species Oncorhynchus clarkii. The sequence goes on along the minus strand of NC_092165.1, from coordinate 6,076,060 downwards.
GTTCTCTATACAGTCAGTGTGATTCTGGTAGTTATGTTCTCTCTCTCTACAGTCAGTGTGATTCTGGTAGTTATGTTCTCTATACAGTCAGTGTGATTTAGGTAGTTATGTTCTCTCTATACAGTCAGTGTGATTCAGGTAGTTATGTTCTCTATACAGTCAGTGTGATTCAGGTAGTTATGTTCTCTATACAGTCAGTGTGATTCAGGTAGTTATGTTCTCTATACAGTCAGTGTGATTTAGGTAGTTATGTTCTCTATACAGTCAGTGTGATTTAGGTAGTTATGTTCTCTCTCTCTACAGTCAGTGTGATTCAGGTGGTTATGTTCTCTATACAGTCAGTGTGATTCAGGTAGTTATGTTCTCTATACAGTCAGTGTGATTTAGGTAGTTATGTTCTCTATACAGTCAGTGTGATTTAGGTAGTTATGTTCTCTCTCTACAGTCAGTGTGATTCAGGTAGTTATGTTCTCTCTCTACAGTCAGTGTGATTCAGGTAGTTATGTTCTCTCTCTACAGTCAGTGTGATTTAGGTAGTTATGTTCTCTATACAGTCAGTGTGATTTAGGTAGTTATGTTCTCTCTCTACAGTCAGTGTGATTTAGGTAGTTATGTTCTCTATACAGTCAGTGTGATTCTGGTAGTTATGTTCTCTCTCTACAGTCAGTGTGATTTAGGTAGTTATGTTCTCTATACAGTCATTGTGATTCTGGTAGTTATGTTCTCTCTCTACAGTCAGTGTGATTTAGGTAGTTATGTTCTCTATACAGTCAGTGTGATTTAGGTAGTTATGTTCTCTATACAGTCAGTGTGATTCAGGTAGTTATGTTCTCTATACAGTCAGTGTGATTTAGGTAGTTATGTTCTCTCTCTACAGTCAGTGTGATTCTGGTAGTTATGTTCTCTCTCTACAGTCAGTGTCATTTAGGTAGTTATGTTCTCTATACAGTCAGTGTGATTCAGGTAGTTATGTTCTCTATACAGTCAGTGTGATTCTGGTAGTTATGTTCTCTATACAGTCAGTGTGATTCTGGTAGTTATGTTCTCTCTACAGTCAGTGTGATTCAGGTGGTTATGTTTTCTCTATACAGTCAGTGTGATTCAGGTAGTTATGTTCTCTCTATACAGTCAGTGTGATTCAGGTGGTTATGTTCTCTCTCTACAGTCAGTGTGATTTAGGTAGTTATGTTCTCTATACAGTCAGTGTGATTCTGGTAGTTATGTTCTCTCTCTCTACAGTCAGTGTGATTCTGGTAGTTATGTTCTCTATACAGTCAGTGTGATTTAGGTAGTTATGTTCTCTCTATACAGTCAGTGTGATTCAGGTAGTTATGTTCTCTATACAGTCAGTGTGATTCAGGTAGTTATGTTCTCTATACAGTCAGTGTGATTCAGGTAGTTATGTTCTCTATACAGTCAGTGTGATTCAGGTAGTTATGTTCTCTCTATACAGTCAGTGTGATTCAGGTGGTTATGTTCTCTCTATACAGTCAGTGTGATTTAGGTAGTTATGTTCTCTCTATACAGTCAGTGTGATTCAGGTGGTTATGTTCTCTATACAGTCAGTGTGATTCAGGTGGTTATGTTCTCTATACAGTCAGTGTGATTTAGGTAATTATGTTCTCTATACAGTCAGTGTGATTCAGGTAGTTATGTTCTCTATACAGTCAGTGTGATTTAGGTAATTATGTTCTCTATACAGTCAGTGTGATTTAGGTAGTTAAATCAAATCAAATTTTATTTGTCACATACACATGGTTAGCAGATGTTAATGCGAGTGTAGCGAAATGCTTGTGCTTCTAGTTCCGACAATGCAGTAATAACAAGTAATCTAACTAACAATTCCAAAACTACTGTCTTGTACACAGTGTAAGGGGATAAAGAATATGTACATAAGGATATATGAATGAGTGATGGTACAGAGCAGCATAGGCAAGATACAGTAGATTGTATCGAGTACAGTATATACATATGAGATGAGTATGTAAACAAAGTGGCATAGTTAAAGTGGCTAGTGATACATGTATTACATAAGGATACCGTCGATGATATAGAGTACAGTATATACGTATGCGTATGAGATGAATAATGTAGGGTAAGTAACATTTATATAAGGTAGCATTGTTTAAAGTGGCTAGTGATATATTTACATCATTTCCCATCAATTCCCATTATTAAAGTGGCTGGAGTTGAGTCAGTGTCAGTGTGTTGGCAGCAGCCACTCAGTGTTAGTGGTGGCTGTTTAACAGTCTGATGGCCTTGAGATAGAAGCTGTTTTTCAGTCTCTCGGTCCCAGCTTTGATGCACCTGTACTGACCTCGCCTTCTGGATGATAGCGGGGTGAACAGGCAGTGGCTCGGGTGGTTGATGTCCTTGATGATCTTTATGGCCTTCCTGTGACATCGGGTGGTGTAGGTGTCCTGGAGGGCAGGTAGTTTGCCCCCGGTGATGCGTTGTGCAGACCTCACTACCCTCTGGAGAGCCTTACGGTTGAGGGCGGTGCAGTTGCCATACCAGGCGGTGATACAGCCCGCCAGGATGCTCTCGATTGTGCATCTGTAGAAGTTTGTGAGTGCTTTTGGTGACAAGCCGAATTTCTTCAGCCTCCTGAGGTTGAAGAGGCGCTGCTGCGCCTTCTTCACGATGCTGTCTGTGTGAGTGGACCAATTCAGTTTGTCTGTGATGTGTATGCCGAGGAACTTAAAACTTGCTACCCTCTCCACTACTGTTCCATCGATGTGGATAGGGGGGTGTTCCCTCTGCTGTTTCCTGAAGTCCACAATCATCTCCTTAGTTTTGTTGACGTTGAGTGTGAGGTTGTTTTCCTGACACCACACTCCGAGGGCCCTCTCTATACAGTCAGTGTGATTCAGGTAGTTATGTTCTCTCTACAGTCAGTTTGATTCAGGTAGTTATGTTCTCTCTACAGTCAGTGTGATTTAGGTAGTTATGTTCTCTCTATACAGTCAGTGTGATTTAGGTAGTTATGTTCTCTCTACAGTCAGTGTGATTTAGGTAGTTATGTTCTCTCTACAGTCAGTGTGATTTAGGTAGTTATGTTCTCTATACAGTCAGTGTGATTCAGGTAGTTATGTTCTCTCTATACAGTCAGTGTGATTTAGGTAGTTATGTTCTCTCTATACAGTCAGTGTGATTCAGGTGGTTATGTTCTCTATACAGTCAGTGTGATTCAGGTGGTTATGTTCTCTCTATACAGTCAGTGTGATTCAGGTAGTTATGTTCTCTCTATACAGTCAGTGTGATTCTGGTAGTTATGTTCTCTCTCTACAGTCAGTGGGATTTAGGTAGTTATGTTCTCTCTCTACAGTCAGTGTGATTCAGGTAGTTATGTTCTCTATACAGTCAGTGTGATTCAGGTGGTTATGTTCTCTCTACAGTCAGTGTGATTTAGGTAGTTATGTTTTCTCTACAGTCAGTGTGATTCAGGTAGTTATGTTCTCTCTACAGTCAGTGTGATTTAGGTAGTTATGTTCTCTATACAGTCAGTGTGATTTAGGTAGTTATGTTCTCTCTCTCTACAGTCAGTGTGATTCAGGTAGTTATGTCCTCTCTCTCTCTACAGTCAGTGTGATTCAGGTAGTTATGTTCTCTCTCTCTCTACAGTCAGTGTGATTCAGGTAGTTATGTTCTCTCTACAGTCAGTGTGATTTAGGTAGTTATGTTCTCTCTATACAGTCAGTGTGATTCAGGTAGTTATGTTCTCTCTACAGTCAGTGTGATTCAGGTAGTTATGTTCTCTATACAGTCAGTGTGATTCAGGTAGTTATGTTCTCTATACAGTCAGTGTGATTCAGGTAGTTATGTTCTCTCTATACAGTCAGTGTGATTCAGGTGGTTATGTTCTCTATACAGTCAGTGTGATTCAGGTGGTTATGTTCTCTATACAGTCAGTGTGATTTAGGTAATTATGTTCTCTATACAGTCAGTGTGATTTAGGTAGTTATGTTCTCTCTATACAGTCAGTGTGATTTAGGTAGTTATGTTCTCTATACAGTCAGTGTGATTCAGGTAGTTATGTTCTCTATACAGTCAGTGTGATTTAGGTAATTATGTTCTCTATACAGTCAGTGTGATTTAGGTAGTTATGTTCTCTCTATACAGTCAGTGTGATTCAGGTAGTTATGTTCTCTCTACAGTCAGTTTGATTCAGGTAGTTATGTTCTCTCTACAGTCAGTGTGATTTAGGTAGTTATGTTCTCTCTATACAGTCAGTGTGATTTAGGTAGTTATGTTCTCTCTACAGTCAGTGTGATTTAGGTAGTTATGTTCTCTCTACAGTCAGTGTGATTTAGGTAGTTATGTTCTCTATACAGTCAGTGTGATTCAGGTAGTTATGTTCTCTCTATACAGTCAGTGTGATTTAGGTAGTTATGTTCTCTCTATACAGTCAGTGTGATTCAGGTGGTTATGTTCTCTATACAGTCAGTGTGATTCAGGTGGTTATGTTCTCTCTATACAGTCAGTGTGATTCAGGTAGTTATGTTCTCTCTATACAGTCAGTGTGATTCTGGTAGTTATGTTCTCTCTCTACAGTCAGTGGGATTTAGGTAGTTATGTTCTCTCTCTACAGTCAGTGTGTTTCAGGTAGTTATGTTCTCTATACAGTCAGTGTGATTCAGGTGGTTATGTTCTCTCTACAGTCAGTGTGATTTAGGTAGTTATGTTTTCTCTACAGTCAGTGTGATTCAGGTAGTTATGTTCTCTCTACAGTCAGTGTGATTTAGGTAGTTATGTTCTCTATACAGTCAGTGTGATTTAGGTAGTTATGTTCTCTCTCTCTACAGTCAGTGTGATTCAGGTAGTTATGTCCTCTCTCTCTCTAGAGTCAGTGTGATTCAGGTAGTTATGTTCTCTCTCTCTCTACAGTCAGTGTGATTCAGGTAGTTATGTTCTCTCTCTCTCTACAGTCAGTGTGATTCAGGTAGTTATGTTCTCTCTCTCTCTACAGTCAGTGTGATTTAGGTAGTTATGTTCTCTCTCTACAGTCAGTGTGATTTAGGTAGTTATGTTCTCTATACAGTCAGTGTGATTTAGGTAGTTATGTTCTCTCTCTACAGTCAGTGTGATTTAGGTAGTTATGTTCTCTATACAGTCAGTGTGATTCTGGTAGTTATGTTCTCTCTCTACAGTCAGTGTGATTTAGGTAGTTATGTTCTCTATACAGTCAGTGTGATTCTGGTAGTTATGTTCTCTCTCTACAGTCAGTGTGATTTAGGTAGTTATGTTCTCTATACAGTCAGTGTGATTTAGGTAGTTATGTTCTCTATACAGTCAGTGTGATTCAGGTAGTTATGTTCTCTATACAGTCAGTGTGATTTAGGTAGTTATGTTCTCTCTCTACAGTCAGTGTGATTCTGGTAGTTATGTTCTCTCTCTACAGTCAGTGTCATTTAGGTAGTTATGTTCTCTATACAGTCAGTGTGATTCAGGTAGTTATGTTCTCTATACAGTCAGTGTGATTCTGGTAGTTATGTTCTCTATACAGTCAGTGTGATTCTGGTAGTTATGTTCTCTCTACAGTCAGTGTGATTCAGGTGGTTATGTTTTCTCTATACAGTCAGTGTGATTCAGGTAGTTATGTTCTCTCTATACAGTCAGTGTGATTCAGGTGGTTATGTTCTCTCTCTACAGTCAGTGTGATTTAGGTAGTTATGTTCTCTATACAGTCAGTGTGATTCTGGTAGTTATGTTCTCTCTCTCTACAGTCAGTGTGATTCTGGTAGTTATGTTCTCTATACAGTCAGTGTGATTTAGGTAGTTATGTTCTCTCTATACAGTCAGTGTGATTCAGGTAGTTATGTTCTCTCTACAGTCAGTGTGATTCAGGTAGTTATGTTCTCTATACAGTCAGTGTGATTCAGGTAGTTATGTTCTCTATACAGTCAGTGTGATTCAGGTAGTTATGTTCTCTCTATACAGTCAGTGTGATTCAGGTGGTTATGTTCTCTCTATACAGTCAGTGTGATTTAGGTAGTTATGTTCTCTCTATACAGTCAGTGTGATTCAGGTGGTTATGTTCTCTATACAGTCAGTGTGATTCAGGTGGTTATGTTCTCTATACAGTCAGTGTGATTTAGGTAATTATGTTCTCTATACAGTCAGTGTGATTTAGGTAGTTATGTCCTCTCTATACAGTCAGTGTGATTTAGGTAGTTATGTTCTCTATACAGTCAGTGTGATTCAGGTAGTTATGTTCTCTATACAGTCAGTGTGATTTAGGTAATTATGTTCTTTATACAGTCAGTGTGATTTAGGTAGTTATGTTCTCTCTATACAGTCAGTGTGATTCAGGTAGTTATGTTCTCTCTACAGTCAGTTTGATTCAGGTAGTTATGTTCTCTCTACAGTCAGTGTGATTTAGGTAGTTATGTTCTCTCTACAGTCAGTGTGATTTAGGTAGTTATGTTCTCTCTATACAGTCAGTGTGATTTAGGTAGTTATGTTCTCTCTACAGTCAGTGTGATTTAGGTAGTTATGTTCTCTCTACAGTCAGTGTGATTTAGGTAGTTATGTTCTCTATACAGTCAGTGTGATTCAGGTGGTTATGTTCTCTATACAGTCAGTGTGATTCAGGTGGTTATGTTCTCTCTATACAGTCAGTGTGATTCAGGTAGTTATGTTCTCTCTATACAGTCAGTGTGATTCTGGTAGTTATGTTCTCTCTATACAGTCAGTGGGATTTAGGTAGTTATGTTCTCTCTCTACAGTCAGTGTGATTCAGGTAGTTATGTTCTCTATACAGTCAGTGTGATTCAGGTGGTTATGTTCTCTCTACAGTCAGTGTGATTTAGGTAGTTATGTTTTCTCTACAGTCAGTGTGATTCAGGTAGTTATGTTCTCTCTACAGTCAGTGTGAATTAGGTAATTATGTTCTCTATACAGTCAGTGTGATTTAGGTAGTTATGTTCTCTCTATACAGTCAGTGTGATTTAGGTAGTTATGTTCTCTATACAGTCAGTGTGATTCAGGTAGTTATGTTCTCTATACAGTCAGTGTGATTTAGGTAATTATGTTCTCTATACAGTCAGTGTGATTTAGGTAGTTATGTTCTCTCTATACAGTCAGTGTGATTCAGGTAGTTATGTTCTCTCTACAGTCAGTTTGATTCAGGTAGTTATGTTCTCTCTACAGTCAGTGTGATTTAGGTAGTTATGTTCTCTCTACAGTCAGTGTGATTTAGGTAGTTATGTTCTCTCTATACAGTCAGTGTGATTTAGGTAGTTATGTTCTCTCTACAGTCAGTGTGATTTAGGTAGTTATGTTCTCTCTACAGTCAGTGTGATTTAGGTAGTTATGTTCTCTATACAGTCAGTGTGATTCAGGTAGTTATGTTCTCTCTATACAGTCAGTGTGATTTAGGTAGTTATGTTCTCTCTATACAGTCAGTGTGATTCAGGTGGTTATGTTCTCTATACAGTCAGTGTGATTCAGGTGGTTATGTTCTCTCTATACAGTCAGTGTGATTCAGGTAGTTATGTTCTCTCTATACAGTCAGTGTGATTCTGGTAGTTATGTTCTCTCTCTACAGTCAGTGGGATTTAGGTAGTTATGTTCTCTCTCTACAGTCAGTGTGATTCAGGTAGTTATGTTCTCTATACAGTCAGTGTGATTCAGGTGGTTATGTTCTCTCTACAGTCAGTGTGATTTAGGTAGTTATGTTTTCTCTACAGTCAGTGTGATTCAGGTAGTTATGTTCTCTCTACAGTCAGTGTGATTTAGGTAGTTATGTTCTCTATACAGTCAGTGTGATTTAGGTAGTTATGTTCTCTCTCTCTACAGTCAGTGTGATTCAGGTAGTTATGTCATCTCTCTCTCTACAGTCAGTGTGATTCAGGTAGTTATGTTCTCTCTCTCTCTACAGTCAGTGTGATTCAGGTAGTTATGTTCTCTCTCTCTACAGTCAGTGTGATTCAGGTAGTTATGTTCTCTCTCTCTCTACAGTCAGTGTGATTTAGGTAGTTATGTTCTCTCTCTCTACAGTCAGTGTGATTCAGGTAGTTATGTTCTCTCTCTCTCTACAGTCAGTGTGATTCAGGTAGTTATGTTCTCTCTCTCTCTACAGTCAGTGTGATTCAGGTAGTTATGTTCTCTCTACAGTCAGTGTGATTTAGGTAGTTATGTTCTCTATACAGTCAGTGTGATTTAGGTAGTTATGTTCTCTCTACAGTCAGTGTGATTCTGGTAGTTATGTTCTCTCTCTCTACAGTCAGTGTGATTTAGGTAGTTATGTTCTCTATACAGTCAGTGTGATTTAGGTAGTTATGTTCTCTCTACAGTCAGTGTGATTTAGGTAGTTATGTTCTCTCTACAGTCAGTGTGATTTAGGTAGTTATGTTCTCTATACAGTCAGTGTGATTCTGGTAGTTATGTTCTCTCTCTACAGTCAGTGTGATTTAGGTAGTTATGTTCTCTATACAGTCAGTGTGATTCAGGTAGTTATGTTCTCTATACAGTCAGTGTGATTTAGGTAGTTATGTTCTCTATACAGTCAGTGTGATTCAGGTAGTTATGTTCTCTATACAGTCAGTGTGATTCAGGTAGTTATGTTCTCTATACAGTCAGTGTGATTTAGGTAGTTATGTTCTCTATACAGTCAGTGTGAATCAGGTAGTTATATTCTCTATACAGTCAGTGTGATTTAGGTAGTTATGTTCTCTCTACAGTCAGTGTGATTCAGGTGGTTATGTTCTCTATACAGTCAGTGTGATTCAGGTAGTTATGTTCTCTCTACAGTCAGTGTGATTTAGGTAGTTATGTTCTCTATACAGTCAGTGTGATTTAGGTAGTTATGTTCTCTATACAGTCAGTGTGATTCAGGTAGTTATGTTCTCTCTATACAGTCAGTGTGATTTAGGTAGTTATGTTCTCTCTATACAGTCAGTGTGATTCAGGTGGTTATGTTCTCTATACAGTCAGTGTGATTCAGGTGGTTATGTTCTCTCTATACAGTCAGTGTGATTCTGGTAGTTATGTTCTCTCTCTACAGTCAGTGGGATTTAGGTAGTTATGTTCTCTCTCTACAGTCAGTGTGATTCAGGTAGTTATGTTCTCTATACAGTCAGTGTGATTCAGGTGGTTATGTTCTCTCTACAGTCAGTGTGATTTAGGTAGTTATGTTTTCTCTACAGTCAGTGTGATTCAGGTAGTTATGTTCTCTCTACAGTCAGTGTGATTTAGGTAATTATGTTCTCTATACAGTCAGTGTGATTTAGGTAGTTATGTTCTCTCTATACAGTCAGTGTGATTTAGGTAGTTATGTTCTCTATACAGTCAGTGTGATTCAGGTAGTTATGTTCTCTATACAGTCAGTGTGATTTAGGTAATTATGTTCTCTATACAGTCAGTGTGATTTAGGTAGTTATGTTCTCTCTATACAGTCAGTGTGATTCAGGTAGTTATGTTATCTCTACAGTCAGTTTGATTCAGGTAGTTATGTTCTCTCTACAGTCAGTGTGATTTAGGTAGTTATGTTCTCTCTACAGTCAGTGTGATTTAGGTAGTTATGTTCTCTCTATACAGTCAGTGTGATTTAGGTAGTTATGTTCTCTCTACAGTCAGTGTGATTTAGGTAGTTATGTTCTCTCTACAGTCAGTGTGATTTAGGTAGTTATGTTCTCTATACAGTCAGTGTGATTCAGGTAGTTATGTTCTCTCTATACAGTCAGTGTGATTTAGGTAGTTATGTTCTCTCTATACAGTCAGTGTGATTCAGGTGGTTATGTTCTCTATACAGTCAGTGTGATTCAGGTGGTTATGTTCTCTCTATACAGTCAGTGTGATTCAGGTAGTTATGTTCTCTCTATACAGTCAGTGTGATTCTGGTAGTTATGTTCTCTCTCTACAGTCAGTGGGATTTAGGTAGTTATGTTCTCTCTCTACAGTCAGTGTGATTCAGGTAGTTATGTTCTCTATACAGTCAGTGTGATTCAGGTGGTTATGTTCTCTCTACAGTCAGTGTGATTTAGGTAGTTATGTTTTCTCTACAGTCAGTGTGATTCAGGTAGTTATGTTCTCTCTACAGTCAGTGTGATTTAGGTAGTTATGTTCTCTATACAGTCAGTGTGATTTAGGTAGTTATGTTCTCTCTCTCTACAGTCAGTGTGATTCAGGTAGTTATTTCATCTCTCTCTCTACAGTCAGTGTGATTCAGGTAGTTATGTTCTCTCTCTCTCTACAGTCAGTGTGATTCAGGTAGTTATGTTCTCTCTCTCTACAGTCAGTGTGATTCAGGTAGTTATGTTCTCTCTCTCTCTACAGTCAGTGTGATTCAGGTAGTTATGTTCTCTCTACAGTCAGTGTGATTTAGGTAGTTATGTTCTCTATACAGTCAGTGTGATTTAGGTAGTTATGTTCTCTCTCTCTACAGTCAGTGTGATTCAGGTAGTTATGTTCTCTCTCTCTCTACAGTCAGTGTGATTTAGGTAGTTATGTTCTCTCTCTCTACAGTCAGTGTGATTTAGGTAGTTATGTTCTCTCTCTCTACAGTCAGTGTGATTCAGGTAGTTATGTTCTCTCTCTCTCTACAGTCAGTGTGATTCAGGTAGTTATGTTCTCTCTACAGTCAGTGTGATTTAGGTAGTTATGTTCTCTATACAGTCAGTGTGATTTAGGTAGTTATGTTCTCTCTACAGTCAGTGTGATTCTGGTAGTTATGTTCTCTCTCTCTACAGTCAGTGTGATTTAGGTAGTTATGTTCTCTATACAGTCAGTGTGATTTAGGTAGTTATGTTCTCTCTACAGTCAGTGTGATTTAGGTAGTTATGTTCTCTCTACAGTCAGTGTGATTTAGGTAGTTATGTTCTCTATACAGTCAGTGTGATTCTGGTAGTTATGTTCTCTCTCTACAGTCAGTGTGATTTAGGTAGTTATGTTCTCTATACAGTCAGTGTGATTCAGGTAGTTATGTTCTCTCTACAGTCAGTGTGATTTAGGTAGTTATGTTCTCTATACAGTCAGTGTGATTCAGGTAGTTATGTTCTCTATACAGTCAGTGTGATTCAGGTAGTTATGTTCTCTATACAGTCAGTGTGATTTAGGTAGTTATGTTCTCTATACAGTCAGTGTGAATCAGGTAGTTATGTTCTCTATACAGTCAGTGTGATTCAGGTAGTTATGTTCTCTATACAGTCAGTGTGATTCAGGTAGTTATGTTCTCTATACAGTCAGTGTGATTTAGGTAGTTATGTTCTCTATACAGTCAGTGTGAATCAGGTAGTTATGTTCTCTATACAGTCAGTGTGATTCAGGTAGTTATGTTCTCTCTACAGTCAGTGTGATTCAGGTGGTTATGTTCTCTATACAGTCAGTGTGATTCAGGTGGTTATGTTCTCTCTATACAGTCAGTGTGATTCAGGTAGTTATGTTCTCTCTATACAGTCAGTGTGATTCAGGTAGTTATGTTCTCTCTCTACAGTCAGTGTGATTCAGGTAGTTATGTTCTCTCTACAGTCAGTGTTATTCAGGTAGTTATGTTCTCTCTACAGTCAGTGTGATTTAGGTAGTTATGTTCTCTATACAGTCAGTGTGATTCTGGTAGTTATGTTCTCTCTCTACAGTCAGTGTGATTTAGGTAGTTATGTTCTCTATACAGACAGTGTGATTCAGGTAGTTATGTTCTCTCTACAGTCAGTGTGATTTAGGTAGTTATGTTCTCTATACAGTCAGTGTGATTCAGGTAGTTATGTTCTCTATACAGTCAGTGTGATTCAGGTAGTTATGTTCTCTATACAGTCAGTGTGATTTAGGTAGTTATGTTCTCTCTACAGTCAGTGTGATTCAGGTGGTTATGTTCTCTATACAGTCAGTGTGATTCAGGTAGTTATGTTCTCTATACAGTCAGTGTGATTTAGGTAGTTATGTTCTCTCTACAGTCAGTGTGATTTAGGTAGTTATGTTCTCTATACAGTCAGTGTGATTCAGGTAGTTATGTTCTCTCTATACAGTCAGTGTGATTTAGGTAGTTATGTTCTCTCTATACAGTCAGTGTGATTCAGGTGGTTATGTTCTCTATACAGTCAATGTGATTCAGGTGGTTATGTTCTCTCTATACAGTCAGTGTGATTCAGGTAGTTATGTTCTCTCTATACAGTCAGTGTGATTCTGGTAGTTATGTTCTCTCTCTACAGTCAGTGGGATTTAGGTAGTTATGTTCTCTCTCTACAGTCAGTGTGATTCAGGTAGTTATGTTCTCTATACAGTCAGTGTGATTCAGGTGGTTATGTTCTCTCTACAGTCAGTGTGATTTAGGTAGTTATGTTTTCTCTACAGTCATTGTGATTCAGGTAGTTATGTTCTCTCTACAGTCAGTGTGATTTAGGTAGTTATGTTCTCTATACAGTCAGTGTGATTTAGGTAGTTATGTTCTCTCTCTCTACAGTCAGTGTGATTCAGGTAGTTATGTCATCTCTCTCTCTACAGTCAGTGTGATTCAGGTAGTTATGTTCTCTCTCTCTCTACAGTCAGTGTGATTCAGGTAGTTATGTTCTCTCTCTCTACAGTCAGTGTGATTCAGGTAGTTATGTTCTCTCTCTCTCTACAGTCAGTGTGATTTAGGTAGTTATGTTCTCTCTCTCTACAGTCAGTGTGATTCAGGTAGTTATGTTCTCTCTCTCTCTACAGTCAGTGTGATTCAGGTAGTTATGTTCTCTCTCTCTCTACAGTCAGTGTGATTCAGGTAGTTATGTTCTCTCTACAGTCAGTGTGATTTAGGTAGTTATGTTCTCTATACAGTCAGTGTGATTTAGGTAGTTATGTTCTCTCTACAGTCAGTGTGATTCAGGTAGTTATGTTCTCTCTACAGTCAGTGTGATTTAGGTAGTTATGTTCTCTATACAGTCAGTGTGATTTAGGTAGTTATGTTCTCTATACAGTCAGTGTGATTCAGGTAGTTATGTTCTCTCTATACAGTCAGTGTGATTTAGGTAGTTATGTTCTCTCTATACAGTCAGTGTGATTCAGGTGGTTATGTTCTCTATACAGTCAGTGTGATTCAGGTGGTTATGTTCTCTCTATACAGTCAGTGTGATTCAGGTAGTTATGTTCTCTCTATACAGTCAGTGTGATTCTGGTAGTTATGTTCTCTCTCTACAGTCAGTGGGATTTAGGTAGTTATGTTCTCTCTCTACAGTCAGTGTGATTCAGGTAGTTATGTTCTCTATACAGTCAGTGTGATTCAGGTGGTTATGTTCTCTCTACAGTCAGTGTGATTTAGGTAGTTATGTTTTCTCTACAGTCAGTGTGATTCAGGTAGTTATGTTCTCTCTACAGTCAGTGTGATTTAGGTAATTATGTTCTCTATACAGTCAGTGTGATTTAGGTAGTTATGTTCTCTCTATACAGTCAGTGTGATTTAGGTAGTTATGTTCTCTATACAGTCAGTGTGATTCAGGTAGTTATGTTCTCTATACAGTCAGTGTGATTTAGGTAATTATGTTCTCTATACAGTCAGTGTGATTTAGGTAGTTATGTTCTCTCTATACAGTCAGTGTGATTCAGGTAGTTATGTTATCTCTACAGTCAGTTTGATTCAGGTAGTTATGTTCTCTCTACAGTCAGTGTGATTTAGGTAGTTATGTTCTCTCTACAGTCAGTGTGATTTAGGTAGTTATGTTCTCTCTATACAGTCAGTGTGATTTAGGTAGTTATGTTCTCTCTACAGTCAGTGTGATTTAGGTAGTTATGTTCTCTCTACAGTCAGTGTGATTTAGGTAGTTATGTTCTCTATACAGTCAGTGTGATTCAGGTAGTTATGTTCTCTCTATACAGTCAGTGTGATTTAGGTAGTTATGTTCTCTCTATACAGTCAGTGTGATTCAGGTGGTTATGTTCTCTATACAGTCAGTGTGATTCAGGTGGTTATGTTCTCTCTATACAGTCAGTGTGATTCAGGTAGTTATGTTCTCTCTATACAGTCAGTGTGATTCTGGTAGTTATGTTCTCTCTCTACAGTCAGTGGGATTTAGGTAGTTATGTTCTCTCTCTACAGTCAGTGTGATTCAGGTAGTTATGTTCTCTATACAGTCAGTGTGATTCAGGTGGTTATGTTCTCTCTACAGTCAGTGTGATTTAGGTAGTTATGTTTTCTCTACAGTCAGTGTGATTCAGGTAGTTATGTTCTCTCTACAGTCAGTGTGATTTAGGTAGTTATGTTCTCTATACAGTCAGTGTGATTTAGGTAGTTATGTTCTCTCTCTCTACAGTCAGTGTGATTCAGGTAGTTATTTCATCTCTCTCTCTACAGTCAGTGTGATTCAGGTAGTTATGTTCTCTCTCTCTCTACAGTCAGTGTGATTCAGGTAGTTATGTTCTCTCTCTCTACAGTCAGTGTGATTCAGGTAGTTATGTTCTCTCTCTCTCTACAGTCAGTGTGATTTAGGTAGTTATGTTCTCTCTCTCTACAGTCAGTGTGATTCAGGTAGTTATGTTCTCTCTCTCTCTACAGTCAGTGTGATTCAGGTAGTTATGTTCTCTCTCTCTCTACAGTCAGTGTGATTCAGGTAGTTATGTTCTCTCTACAGTCAGTGTGATTTAGGTAGTTATGTTCTCTATACAGTCAGTGTGATTTAGGTAGTTATGTTCTCTCTACAGTCAGTGTGATTCTGGTAGTTATGTTCTCTCTCTCTACAGTCAGTGTGATTTAGGTAGTTATGTTCTCTATACAGTCAGTGTGATTTAGGTAGTTATGTTCTCTCTACAGTCAGTGTGATTTAGGTAGTTATGTTCTCTCTACAGTCAGTGTGATTTAGGTAGTTATGTTCTCTATACAGTCAGTGTGATTCTGGTAGTTATGTTCTCTATACAGTCAGTGTGATTCAGGTAGTTATGTTCTCTATACAGTCAGTGTGATTTAGGTAGTTATGTTCTCTATACAGTCAGTGTGAATCAGGTAGTTATGTTCTCTATACAGTCAGTGTGATTTAGGTAGTTATGTTCTCTCTACAGTCAGTGTGATTCAGGTGGTTATGTTCTCTATACAGTCAGTGTGATTCAGGTGGTTATGTTCTCTCTATACAGTCAGTGTGATTCAGGTAGTTATGTTCTCTATACAGTCAGTGTGATTCTGGTAGTTATGTTCTCTCTCTACAGTCAGTGTGATTTAGGTAGTTATGTTCTCTATACAGACAGTGTGATTCAGGTAGTTATGTTCTCTCTACAGTCAGTGTGATTTAGGTAGTTATGTTCTCTATACAGTCAGTGTGATTCAGGTAGTTATGTTCTCTATACAGTCAGTGTGATTCAGGTAGTTATGTTCTCTATACAGTCAGTGTGATTTAGGTAGTTATGTTCTCTCTATACAGTCAGTGTGATTCAGGTGGTTATGTTCTCTATACAGTCAGTGTGATTCAGGTGGTTATGTTCTCTCTATACAGTCAGTGTGATTCAGGTAGTTATGTTCTCTCTATACAGTCAGTGTGATTCTGGTAGTTATGTTCTCTCTCTACAGTCAGTGGGATTTAGGTAGTTATGTTCTCTCTCTACAGTCAGTGTGATTCAGGTAGTTATGTTCTCTATACAGTCAGTGTGATTCAGGTGGTTATGTTCTCTCTACAGTCAGTGTGATTTAGGTAGTTATGTTTTCTCTACAGTCAGTGTGATTCAGGTAGTTATGTTCTCTCTACAGTCAGTGTGATTTAGGTAGTTATGTTCTCTATACAGTCAGTGTGATTTAGGTAGTTATGTTCTCTCTCTCTACAGTCAGTGTGATTCAGGTAGTTATTTCATCTCTCTCTCTACAGTCAGTGTGATTCAGGTAGTTATGTTCTCTCTCTCTCTACAGTCAGTGTGATTCAGGTAGTTATGTTCTCTCTCTCTACAGTCAGTGTGATTCAGGTAGTTATGTTCTCTCTCTCTCTACAGTCAGTGTGATTTAGGTAGTTATGTTCTCTCTCTCTACAGTCAGTGTGATTCAGGTAGTTATGTTCTCTCTCTCTCTACAGTCAGTGTGATTCAGGTAGTTATGTTCTCTCTCTCTCTACAGTCAGTGTGATTCAGGTAGTTATGTTCTCTCTACAGTCAGTGTGATTTAGGTAGTTATGTTCTCTATACAGTCAGTGTGATTTAGGTAGTTATGTTCTCTCTACAGTCAGTGTGATTCTGGTAGTTATGTTCTCTCTCTCTACAGTCAGTGTGATTTAGGTAGTTATGTTCTCTATACAGTCAGTGTGATTTAGGTAGTTATGTTCTCTCTACAGTCAGTGTGATTTAGGTAGTTATGTTCTCTCTACAGTCAGTGTGATTTAGGTAGTTATGTTCTCTATACAGTCAGTGTGATTCTGGTAGTTATGTTCTCTCTCTACAGTCAGTGTGATTTAGGTAGTTATGTTCTCTATACAGTCAGTGTGATTCAGGTAGTTATGTTCTCTCTACAGTCAGTGTGATTTAGGTAGTTATGTTCTCTATACAGTCAGTGTGATTCAGGTAGTTATGTTCTCTATACAGTCAGTGTGATTCAGGTAGTTATGTTCTCTATACAGTCAGTGTGATTTAGGTAGTTATGTTCTCTATACAGTCAGTGTGAATCAGGTAGTTATGTTCTCTATACAGTCAGTGTGATTTAGGTAGTTATGTTCTCTCTACAGTCAGTGTGATTCAGGTGGTTATGTTCTCTATACAGTCAGTGTGATTCAGGTGGTTATGTTCTCTCTCTACAGTCAGTGTGATTCAGGTAGTTATGTTCTCTCTACAGTCAGTGTGATTCAGGTAGTTATGTTCTCTCTACAGTCAGTGTGATTTAGGTAGTTATGTTCTCTATACAGTCAGTGTGATTCTGGTAGTTATGTTCTCTCTCTACAGTCAGTGTGATTTAGGTAGTTATGTTCTCTATACAGACAGTGTGATTCAGGTAGTTATGTTCTCTCTACAGTCAGTGTGATTTAGGTAGTTATGTTCTCTATACAGTCAGTGTGATTCAGGTAGTTATGTTCTCTATACAGTCAGTGTGATTCAGGTAGTTATGTTCTCTATACAGTCAGTGTGATTTAGGTAGTTATGTTCTCTCTACAGTCAGTGTGATTCAGGTGGTTATGTTCTCTATACAGTCAGTGTGATTCAGGTAGTTATGTTCTCTATACAGTCAGTGTGATTTAGGTAGTTATGTTCTCTCTACAGTCAGTGTGATTTAGGTAGTTATGTTCTCTCTACAGTCAGTGTGATTTAGGTAGTTATGTTCTCTATACAGTCAGTGTGATTCAGGTAGTTATGTTCTCTCTATACAGTCAGTGTGATTTAGGTAGTTATGTTCTCTCTATACAGTCAGTGTGATTCAGGTGGTTATGTTCTCTATACAGTCAATGTGATTCAGGTGGTTATGTTCTCTCTATACAGTCAGTGTGATTCAGGTAGTTATGTTCTCTCTATACAGTCAGTGTGATTCTGGTAGTTATGTTCTCTCTCTACAGTCAGTGGGATTTAGGTAGTTATGTTCTCTCTCTACAGTCAGTGTGATTCAGGTAGTTATGTTCTCTATACAGTCAGTGTGATTCAGGTGGTTATGTTCTCTCTACAGTCAGTGTGATTTAGGTAGTTATGTTTTCTCTACAGTCATTGTGATTCAGGTAGTTATGTTCTCTCTACAGTCAGTGTGATTCTGGTAGTTATGTTCTCTCTCTCTACAGTCAGTGTGATTTAGGTAGTTATGTTCTCTATACAGTCAGTGTGATTTAGGTAGTTATGTTCTCTCTACAGTCAGTGTGATTTAGGTAGTTATGTTCTCTCTACAGTCAGTGTGATTTAGGTAGTTATGTTCTCTATACAGTCAGTGTGATTCTGGTAGTTATGTTCTCTCTCTACAGTCAGTGTGATTTAGGTAGTTATGTTCTCTATACAGTCAGTGTGATTCAGGTAGTTAAGTTCTCTCTACAGTCAGTGTGATTTAGGTAGTTATGTTCTCTATACAGTCAGTGTGATTCAGGTAGTTATGTTCTCTATACAGTCAGTGTGATTCAGGTAGTTATGTTCTCTATACAGTCAGTGTGATTTAGGTAGTTATGTTCTCTATACAGTCAGTGTGAATCAGGTAGTTATGTTCTCTATACAGTCAGTGTGATTTAGGTAGTTATGTTCTCTCTACAGTCAGTGTGATTCAGGTGGTTATGTTCTCTATACAGTCAGTGTGATTCAGGTGGTTATGTTCTCTCTCTACAGTCAGTGTGATTCAGGTAGTTATGTTCTCTCTACAGTCAGTGTGATTCAGGTAGTTATGTTCTCTCTACAGTCAGTGTGATTTAGGTAGTTATGTTCTCTATACAGTCAGTGTGATTCTGGTAGTTATGTTCTCTCTCTACAGTCAGTGTGATTTAGGTAGTTATGTTCTCTATACAGACAGTGTGATTCAGGTAGTTATGTTCTCTCTACAGTCAGTGTGATTTAGGTAGTTATGTTCTCTATACAGTCAGTGTGATTCAGGTAGTTATGTTCTCTATACAGTCAGTGTGATTCAGGTAGTTATGTTCTCTATACAGTCAGTGTGATTTAGGTAGTTATGTTCTCTCTACAGTCAGTGTGATTCAGGTGGTTATGTTCTCTATACAGTCAGTGTGATTCAGGTAGTTATGTTCTCTATACAGTCAGTGTGATTTAGGTAGTTATGTTCTCTCTACAGTCAGTGTGATTTAGGTAGTTATGTTCTCTCTACAGTCAGTGTGATTTAGGTAGTTATGTTCTCTATACAGTCAGTGTGATTCAGGTAGTTATGTTCTCTCTATACAGTCAGTGTGATTTAGGTAGTTATGTTCTCTCTATACAGTCAGTGTGATTCAGGTGGTTATGTTCTCTATACAGTCAATGTGATTCAGGTGGTTATGTTCTCTCTATACAGTCAGTGTGATTCAGGTAGTTATGTTCTCTCTATACAGTCAGTGTGATTCTGGTAGTTATGTTCTCTCTCTACAGTCAGTGGGATTTAGGTAGTTATGTTCTCTCTCTACAGTCAGTGTGATTCAGGTAGTTATGTTCTCTATACAGTCAGTGTGATTCAGGTGGTTATGTTCTCTCTACAGTCAGTGTGATTTAGGTAGTTATGTTTTCTCTACAGTCATTGTGATTCAGGTAGTTATGTTCTCTCTACAGTCAGTGTGATTTAGGTAGTTATGTTCTCTATACAGTCAGTGTGATTTAGGTAGTTATGTTCTCTCTCTCTACAGTCAGTGTGATTCAGGTAGTTATGTCATCTCTCTCTCTACAGTCAGTGTGATTCAGGTAGTTATGTTCTCTCTCTCTCTACAGTCAGTGTGATTCAGGTAGTTATGTTCTCTCTCTCTACAGTCAGTGTGATTCAGGTAGTTATGTTCTCTCTCTCTCTACAGTCAGTGTGATTTAGGTAGTTATGTTCTCTCTCTCTACAGTCAGTGTGATTCAGGTAGTTATGTTCTCTCTCTCTCTACAGTCAGTGTGATTCAGGTAGTTATGTTCTCTCTCTCTCTACAGTCAGTGTGATTCAGGTAGTTATGTTCTCTCTACAGTCAGTGTGATTTAGGTAGTTATGTTCTCTATACAGTCAGTGCGATTTAGGTAGTTATGTTCTCTCTACAGTCAGTGTGATTCTGGTAGTTATGTTCTCTCTCTCTACAGTCAGTGTGATTTAGGTAGTTATGTTCTCTATACAGTCAGTGTGATTTAGGTAGTTATGTTCTCTCTACAGTCAGTGTGATTTAGGTAGTTATGTTCTCTCTACAGTCAGTGTGATTTAGGTAGTTATGTTCTCTATACAGTCAGTGTGATTCTGGTAGTTATGTTCTCTCTCTACAGTCAGTGTGATTTAGGTAGTTATGTTCTCTATACAGTCAGTGTGATTCAGGTAGTTATGTTCTCTCTACAATCAGTGTGATTTAGGTAGTTATGTTCTCTATACAGTCAGTGTGATTCAGGTAGTTATGTTCTCTATACAGTCAGTGTGATTCAGGTAGTTATGTTCTCTATACAGTCAGTGTGATTTAGGTAGTTATGTTCTCTATACAGTCAGTGTGAATCAGGTAGTTATGTTCTCTATACAGTCAGTGTGATTTAGGTAGTTATGTTCTCTCTACAGTCAGTGTGATTCAGGTGGTTATGTTCTCTATACAGTCAGTGTGATTCAGGTGGTTATGTTCTCTCTATACAGTCAGTGTGATTCAGGTAGTTATGTTCTCTCTATACAGTCAGTGTGATTCAGGTAGTTATGTTCTCTCTCTACAGTCAGTGTGATTCAGGTAGTTATGTTCTCTCTACAGTCAGTGTGATTCAGGTAGTTATGTTCTCTCTACAGTCAGTGTGATTTAGGTAGTTATGTTCTCTATACAGTCAGTGTGATTCTGGTAGTTATGTTCTCTCTCTACAGTCAGTGTGATTTAGGTAGTTATGTTCTCTATACAGACAGTGTGATTCAGGTAGTTATGTTCTCTCTACAGTCAGTGTGATTTAGGTAGTTATGTTCTCTATACAGTCAGTGTGATTCAGGTAGTTATGTTCTCTATACAGTCAGTGTGATTCAGGTAGTTATGTTCTCTATACAGTCAGTGTGATTTAGGTAGTTATGTTCTCTCTACAGTCAGTGCGATTCAGGTGGTTATGTTCTCTATACAGTCAGTGTGATTCAGGTGGTTATGTTCTCTCTATACAGTCAGTGTGATTTAGGTAGTTATGTTCTCTCTCTCTACAGTCAGTGTGATTCAGGTGGTTATGTTCTCTATACAGTCAGTGTGATTCAGGTGGTTATGTTCTCTATACAGTCAGTGTGATTTAGGTAGTTATGTTCTCTATACAGTCAGTGTGATTCAGGTAGTTATGTTCTCTATACAGTCAGTGTGATTTAGGTAGTTATGTTCTCTCTACAGTCAGTGCGATTCAGGTGGTTATGTTCTCTATACAGTCAGTGTGATTCAGGTGGTTATGTTCTCTCTATACAGTCAGTGTGATTTAGGTAGTTATGTTCTCTCTACAGTCAGTGCGATTCAGGTGGTTATGTTCTCTATACAGTCAGTGTGATTCAGGTGGTTATGTTCTCTATACAGTCAGTGTGATTTAGGTAGTTATGTTCTCTCTCTCTACAGTCAGTGTGATTCAGGTGGTTATGTTCTCTCTCTACAGTCAGTGTGATTTAGGTAGTTATGTTCTCTCTATACAGTCAGTGTGATTTAGGTAGTTATGTTCTCTCTCTATACAGTCAGTGTGATTCTGGTAGTTATGTTCTCTCTCTACAGTCAGTGTGATTTAGGTAGTTATGTTCTCTCTCTCTACAGTCAGTGTGATTCAGGTGGTTATGTTCTCTATACAGTCAGTGTGATTCAGGTAGTTATGTTCTCTATACAGTCAGTGTGATTTAGGTAGTTATGTTCTCTATACAGTCAGTGTGATTTAGGTAGTTATGTTCTCTATACAGTCAGTGTGATTCAGGTGGTTATGTTCTCTCTCTCTACAGTCAGTGTGATTCAGGTGGTTATGTTCTCTCTCTACAGTCAGTGTGATTTAGGTAGTTATGTTCTCTCTATACAGTCAGTGTGATTCTGGTAGTTATGTTCTCTATACAGTCAGTGTGATTCAGGTGGTTATGTTCTCTATACAGTCAGTGTGATTCAGGTGGTTATGTTCTCTATACAGTCAGTGTGATTCAGGTAGTTATGTTCTCTCTCTACAGTCAGTGTGATTCTGGTAGTTATGTTCTCTATACAGTCAGTGTGATTTAGGTAGTTATGTTCTCTATACAGTCAGTGGGATTTAGGTAGTTATGTTCTCTATACAGTCAGTGTGATTCAGGTGGTTATGTTCTCTATACAGTCAGTGTGATTCTGGTAGTTATGTTCTCTATACAGTCAGTGTGATTCAGGTGGTTATGTTCTCTCTATACAGTCAGTGTGATTTAGGTAGTTATGTTCTCTATACAGTCAGTGTGATTCAGGTGGTTATGTTCTCTCTCTACAGTCAGTGTGATTTAGGTAGTTATGTTCTCTATACAGTCAGTGTGATTCAGGTAGTTATGTTCTCTCTACAGTCAGTGTGATTTAGGTAGTTATGTTCTCTATACAGTCAGTGTGATTCAGGTAGTTATGTTCTCTATACAGTCAGTGTGATTCAGGTAGTTATGTTCTCTATACAGTCAGTGTGATTTAGGTAGTTATGTTCTCTATACAGTCAGTGTGAATCAGGTAGTTATGTTCTCTATACAGTCAGTGTGATTTAGGTAGTTATGTTCTCTATACAGTCAGTGTGATTCAGGTAGTTATGTTCTCTATACAGTCAGTGTGATTTAGGTAGTTATGTTCTCTCTACAGTCAGTGCGATTCAGGTGGTTATGTTCTCTATACAGTCAGTGTGATTCAGGTGGTTATGTTCTCTCTATACAGTCAGTGTGATTTAGGTAGTTATGTTCTCTCTCTCTACAGTCAGTGTGATTCAGGTGGTTATGTTCTCTATACAGTCAGTGTGATTCAGGTGGTTATGTTCTCTATACAGTCAGTGTGATTTAGGTAGTTATGTTCTCTATACAGTCAGTGTGATTCAGGTAGTTATGTTCTCTATACAGTCAGTGTGATTTAGGTAGTTATGTTCTCTCTACAGTCAGTGCGATTCAGGTGGTTATGTTCTCTATACAGTCAGTGTGATTCAGGTGGTTATGTTCTCTCTATACAGTCAGTGTGATTTAGGTAGTTATGTTCTCTCTACAGTCAGTGCGATTCAGGTGGTTATGTTCTCTATACAGTCAGTGTGATTCAGGTGGTTATGTTCTCTATACAGTCAGTGTGATTTAGGTAGTTATGTTCTCTCTCTCTACAGTCAGTGTGATTCAGGTGGTTATGTTCTCTCTCTACAGTCAGTGTGATTTAGGTAGTTATGTTCTCTCTATACAGTCAGTGTGATTT
Organism: Oncorhynchus clarkii lewisi; assembly: GCF_045791955.1. Taxonomy (NCBI): domain Eukaryota; kingdom Metazoa; phylum Chordata; class Actinopteri; order Salmoniformes; family Salmonidae; genus Oncorhynchus; species Oncorhynchus clarkii. The sequence continues at coordinate 6,053,210 of NC_092165.1, read as the reverse complement.
AGGTAGTTATGTTCTCTCTCTATACAGTCAGTGTGATTCTGGTAGTTATGTTCTCTCTCTACAGTCAGTGTGATTTAGGTAGTTATGTTCTCTCTCTCTACAGTCAGTGTGATTCAGGTGGTTATGTTCTCTATACAGTCAGTGTGATTCAGGTAGTTATGTTCTCTATACAGTCAGTGTGATTTAGGTAGTTATGTTCTCTATACAGTCAGTGTGATTTAGGTAGTTATGTTCTCTATACAGTCAGTGTGATTCAGGTGGTTATGTTCTCTCTCTCTACAGTCAGTGTGATTCAGGTGGTTATGTTCTCTCTCTACAGTCAGTGTGATTTAGGTAGTTATGTTCTCTCTATACAGTCAGTGTGATTCTGGTAGTTATGTTCTCTATACAGTCAGTGTGATTCAGGTGGTTATGTTCTCTATACAGTCAGTGTGATTCAGGTGGTTATGTTCTCTATACAGTCAGTGTGATTCAGGTAGTTATGTTCTCTCTCTACAGTCAGTGTGATTCTGGTAGTTATGTTCTCTATACAGTCAGTGTGATTTAGGTAGTTATGTTCTCTATACAGTCAGTGGGATTTAGGTAGTTATGTTCTCTATACAGTCAGTGTGATTCAGGTGGTTATGTTCTCTATACAGTCAGTGTGATTCTGGTAGTTATGTTCTCTATACAGTCAGTGTGATTCAGGTGGTTATGTTCTCTCTATACAGTCAGTGTGATTTAGGTAGTTATGTTCTCTATACAGTCAGTGTGATTCAGGTGGTTATGTTCTCTCTCTACAGTCAGTGTGATTTAGGTAGTTATGTTCTCTATACAGTCAGTGTGATTCAGGTAGTTATGTTCTCTCTACAGTCAGTGTGATTTAGGTAGTTATGTTCTCTATACAGTCAGTGTGATTCAGGTAGTTATGTTCTCTATACAGTCAGTGTGATTCAGGTAGTTATGTTCTCTATACAGTCAGTGTGATTTAGGTAGTTATGTTCTCTATACAGTCAGTGTGAATCAGGTAGTTATGTTCTCTATACAGTCAGTGTGATTTAGGTAGTTATGTTCTCTCTACAGTCAGTGTGATTCAGGTTGTTATGTTCTCTATACAGTCAGTGTGATTCAGGTGGTTATGTTCTCTCTATACAGTCAGTGTGATTCAGGTAGTTATGTTCTCTCTCTACAGTCAGTGTGATTTAGGTAGTTATGTTCTCTCTCTCTACAGTCAGTTTGATTCAGGTGGTTATGTTCTCTCTCTACAGTCAGTGTGATTTAGGTAGTTATGTTCTCTCTATACAGTCAGTGTGATTTAGGTAGTTATGTTCTCTCTCTATACAGTCAGTGTGATTCTGGTAGTTATGTTCTCTCTCTACAGTCAGTGTGATTTAGGTAGTTATGTACTTTCTCTCTACAGTCAGTGTGATTCAGGTGGTTATGTTCTCTATACAGTCAGTGTGATTCAGGTAGTTATGTTCTCTATACAGTCAGTGTGATTTAGGTAGTTATGTTCTCTATACAGTCAGTGTGATTTAGGTAGTTATGTTCTCTATACAGTCAGTGTGATTCAGGTAGTTATGTTCTCTCTCTCTACAGTCAGTGTGATTCAGGTGGTTATGTTCTCTCTCTACAGTCAGTGTGATTTAGGTAGTTATGTTCTCTCTATACAGTCAGTGTGATTATGGTAGTTATGTTCTCTATACAGTCAGTGTGATTCAGGTGGTTATGTTCTCTATACAGTCAGTGTGATTCAGGTGGTTATGTTCTCTATACAGTCAGTGTGATTCAGGTAGTTATGTTCTCTCTCTTCAGTCAGTGTGATTCAGGTAGTTATGTTTTCTATACAATCAGTGTGATTTAGGTAGTTATGTTCTCTATACAGTCAGTGGGATTTAGGTAGTTATGTTCTCTATACAGTCAGTGTGATTCAAGTGGTTATGTTCTCTATACAGTCAGTGTGATTCTGGTAGTTATGTTCTCTATACAGTCAGTGTGATTTAGGTAGTTATGTTCTCTATACAGTCAGTGTGATTCAGGTAGTTATGTTCTCTATACAGTCAGTGTGATTCAGGTAGTTATGTTCTCTATACAGTCAGTGTGATTCAGGTAGTTATGTTCTCTCTATACAGTCAGTGTGATTCAGGTAGTTATGTTCTCTCTCTACAGTCAGTGTGATTTAGGTAGTTATGTTCTCTCTCTACAGTCAGTGTGATTCAGGTAGTTATGTTCTCTCTTTACAGTCAGTGTGATTCAGGTGGTTATGTTCTCTATACAGTCAGTGTGATTCAGGTGGTTATGTTCTCTATACAGTCAATGTGATTCAGGTAGTTATGTTCTCTATACAGTCAGTGTGATTCTGGTAGTTATGTTCTCTATACAGTCAGTGTGATTCAGGTAGTTATGTTCTCTACAGTCAGTGTGATTCTGGTAGTTATGTTCTCTACAGTCAGTGTGATTCTGGTAGTTATGTTATCTCTACAGTCAGTGTGATTCAGGTAGTTATGTTCTCTATACAGTCAGTGTGATTCAGGTAGTTATGTTTTCTCTCTCTACAGTCAGTGTGATTCAGGTAGTTATGTTCTCTCTATACAGTCAGTGTGATTCAGGTGGTTATGTTCTCTCTATACAGTCAGTGTGATTCAGGTAGTTATGTTCTCTATACAGTCAGTGTGATTCAGGTATTTATGTTCTCTATACAGTCAGTGTGATTTAGGTAGTTATGTTCTCTCTATACAGTCAGTGTGATTCAGGTAGTTATGTTCTCTATACAGTCAGTGTGATTCAGGTAGTTATGTTCTCTATACAGTCAGTGTGATTCAGGTAGTTATGTTCTCTATACAGTCAGTGTGATTCAGGTAGTTATGTTCTCTATACAGTCAGTGTGATTCAGGTAGTTATGTTCTCTCTATACAGTCAGTGTGATTCAGGTAGTTATGTTCTCTATACAGTCAGTGTGATTCAGGTAGTTATGTTCTCTATACAGTCAGTGTGATTCAGGTAGTTATGTTCTCTCTATACAGTCAGTGTGATTCAGGTAGTTATGTTCTCTATACAGTCAGTGTGATTTAGGTAGTTATGTTCTCTATACAGTCAGTGTGATTCAGGTAGTTATGTTCTCTATACAGTCAGTGTGATTCTGGTAGTTATGTTCTCTATACAGTCAGTGTGATTTAGGTAGTTATGTTCTCTATACAGTCAGTGGGATTTAGGTAGTTATGTTCTCTATACAGTCAGTGTGATTCAGGTGGTTATGTTCTCTATACAGTCAGTGTGATTCTGGTAGTTATGTTCTCTATACAGTCAGTGTGATTCAGGTGGTTATGTTCTCTCTATACAGTCAGTGTGATTTAGGTAGTTATGTTCTCTATACAGTCAGTGTGATTCAGGTGGTTATGTTCTCTCTCTACAGTCAGTGTGATTTAGGTAGTTATGTTCTCTATACAGTCAGTGTGATTCAGGTAGTTATGTTCTCTCTCTACAGTCAGTGTGATTCTGGTAGTTATGTTCTCTCTACAGTCAGTGTGATTTAGGTAGTTATGTTCTCTATACAGTGAGTGTGATTCAGGTAGTTATGTTCTCTATACAGTCAGTGTGATTCAGGTGGTTATGTTCTCTCTCTACAGTCAGTGTGATTTAGGTAGTTATGTTCTCTATACAGTCAGTGTGATTCTGGTAGTTATGTTCTCTCTCTCTACAGTCAGTCTGATTTAGGTAGTTATGTTCTCTATACAGTCCGTGTGATTTAGGTAGTTATGTTCTCTATACAGTCAGTGTGATTTAGGTAGTTATGTTCTCTATACAGTCAGTGTGATTCTGGTAGTTATGTTCTCTCTCTCTACAGTCAGTCTGATTTAGGTAGTTATGTTCTCTATACAGTCAGTGTGATTCTGGTAGTTATGTTCTCTATACAGTCAGTGTGATTTAGGTAGTTATGTTCTCTATACAGTCAGTGTGATTCTGGTAGTTATGTTCTCTATACAGTCAGTGTGATTCAGGTAGTTATGTTCTCTATACAGTCAGTGTGATTCAGGTAGTTATGTTTTCTCTCTCTACAGTCAGTGTGATTCAGGTAGTTATGTTCTCTCTATACAGTCAGTGTGATTCAGGTGGTTATGTTCTCTCTATACAGACAGTGTGATTCAGGTAGTTATGTTCTCTATACAGTCAGTGTGATTCAGGTACTTATGTTCTCTATACAGTCAGTGTGATTTAGGTAGTTATGTTCTCTATACAGTCAGTGTGATTCAGGTAGTTATGTTCTCTATACAGTCAGTGTGATTCAGGTAGTTATGTTCTCTATACAGTCAGTGTGAATCAGGTAGTTATGTTCTCTATACAGTCAGTGTGATTCAGGTATTTATGTTCTCTATACAGTCAGTGTGATTTAGGTAGTTATGTTCTCTCTATACAGTCAGTGTGATTCAGGTAGTTATGTTCTCTCTCTCTACAGTCAGTCTGATTTAGGTAGTTATGTTCTCTATACAGTCAGTGTGATTTAGGTAGTTATGTTCTCTATACAGTCAGTGTGATTTAGGTAGTTATGTTCTCTATACAGTCAGTGTGATTCTGGTAGTTATGTTCTCTCTCTCTACAGTCAGTCTGATTTAGGTAGTTATGTTCTCTATACAGTCAGTGTGATTCTGGTAGTTATGTTCTCTATACAGTCAGTGTGATTTAGGTAGTTATGTTCTCTATACAGTCAGTGTGATTCTGGTAGTTATGTTCTCTATACAGTCAGTGTGATTCTGGTAGTTATGTTCTCTATACAGTCAGTGTGATTCAGGTAGTTATGTTCTCTACAGTCAGTGTGATTATGGTAGTTATGTTCTCTACAGTCAGTGTGATTCTGGTAGTTATGTTATCTCTACAGTCAGTGTGATTCAGGTAGTTATGTTCTCTATACAGTCAGTGTGATTCAGGTAGTTATGTTTTCTCTCTCTACAGTCAGTGTGATTCAGGTAGTTATGTTCTCTCTATACAGTCAGTGTGATTCAGGTGGTTATGTTCTCTCTATACAGACAGTGTGATTCAGGTAGTTATGTTCTCTATACAGTCAGTGTGATTCAGGTACTTATGTTCTCTATACAGTCAGTGTGATTTAGGTAGTTATGTTCTCTATACAGTCAGTGTGATTCAGGTAGTTATGTTCTCTATACAGTCAGTGTGATTCAGGTAGTTATGTTCTCTATACAGTCAGTGTGATTCAGGTAGTTATGTTCTCTCTATACAGTCAGTGTGATTCAGGTAGTTATGTTCTCTCTCTACAGTCAGTGTGATTTAGGTAGTTATGTTCTCTCTCTACAGTCAGTGTGATTCAGGTAGTTATGTTCTCTCTATAGAGTCAGTGTGATTCAGGTGGTTATGTTCTCTATACAGTCAGTGTGATTCAGGTGGTTATGTTCTCTATACAGTCAGTGTGATTCAGGTAGTTATGTTCTCTATACAGTCAGTGTGATTCTGGTAGTTATGTTCTCTATACAGTCAGTGTGATTCAGGTAGTTATGTTCTCTACAGTCAGTGTGATTCTGGTAGTTATGTTCTCTACAGTCAGTGTGATTCTGGTAGTTATGTTATCTCTACAGTCAGTGTGATTCAGGTAGTTATGTTCTCTATACAGTCAGTGTGATTCAGGTGGTTATGTTCTCTCTATACAGTCAGTGTGATTCAGGTAGTTATGTTCTCTATACAGTCAGTGTGATTCAGGTATTTATGTTCTCTATACAGTCAGTGTGATTTAGGTAGTTATGTTCTCTCTATACAGTCAGTGTGATTCAGGTAGTTATGTTCTCTATACAGTCAGTGTGATTCAGGTAGTTATGTTCTCTATACAGTCAGTGTGATTCAGGTAGTTATGTTCTCTATACAGTCAGTGTGATTCAGGTAGTTATGTTCTCTATACAGTCAGTGTGATTCAGGGAGTTATGTTCTCTCTATACAGTCAGTGTGATTCAGGCAGTTATGTTCTCTATACAGTCAGTGTGATTCAGGTAGTTATGTTCTCTATACAGTCAGTGTGATTCAGGTAGTTATGTTCTCTCTATACAGTCAGTGTGATTCAGGTAGTTATGTTCTCTATACAGTCAGTGTGATTTAGGTAGTTATGTTCTCTATACAGTCAGTGTGATTCAGGTAGTTATGTTCTCTATACAGTCAGTGTGATTCTGGTAGTTATGTTCTCTATACAGTCAGTGTGATTTAGGTAGTTATGTTCTCTATACAGTCAGTGGGATTTAGGTAGTTATGTTCTCTAGACAGTCAGTGTGATTCAGGTGGTTATGTTCTCTATACAGTCAGTGTGATTCTGGTAGTTATGTTCTCTATACAGTCAGTGTGATTCAGGTGGTTATGTTCTCTCTATACAGTCAGTGTGATTTAGGTAGTTATGTTCTCTATACAGTCAGTGTGATTCAGGTGGTTATGTTCTCTCTCTACAGTCAGTGTGATTTAGGTAGTTATGTTCTCTATACAGTCAGTGTGATTCAGGTAGTTATGTTCTCTCTCTACAGTCAGTGTGATTCTGGTAGTTATGTTCTCTCTACAGTCAGTGTGATTTAGGTAGTTATGTTCTCTATACAGTCAGTGTGATTCAGGTAGTTATGTTCTCTATACAGTCAGTGTGATTCAGGTGGTTATGTTCTCTCTCTACAGTCAGTGTGATTTAGGTAGTTATGTTCTCTATACAGTCAGTGTGATTCTGGTAGTTATGTTCTCTCTCTCTACAGTCAGTCTGATTTAGGTAGTTATGTTCTCTATACAGTCCGTGTGATTTAGGTAGTTATGTTCTCTATACAGTCAGTGTGATTTAGGTAGTTATGTTCTCTATACAGTCAGTGTGATTCTGGTAGTTATGTTCTCTCTCTCTACAGTCAGTCTGATTTAGGTAGTTATGTTCTCTATACAGTCAGTGTGATTCTGGTAGTTATGTTCTCTATACAGTCAGTGTGATTTAGGTAGTTATGTTCTCTATACAGTCAGTGTGATTCTGGTAGTTATGTTCTCTATACAGTCAGTGTGATTCTGGTAGTTATGTTCTCTATACAGTCAGTGTGATTCAGGTAGTTATGTTCTCTACAGTCAGTGTGATTATGGTAGTTATGTTCTCTACAGTCAGTGTGATTCTGGTAGTTATGTTATCTCTACAGTCAGTGTGATTCAGGTAGTTATGTTCTCTATACAGTCAGTGTGATTCAGGTAGTTATGTTTTCTCTCTCTACAGTCAGTGTGATTCAGGTAGTTATGTTCTCTCTATACAGTCAGTGTGATTCAGGTGGTTATGTTCTCTCTATACAGACAGTGTGATTCAGGTAGTTATGTTCTCTATACAGTCAGTGTGATTCAGGTACTTATGTTCTCTATACAGTCAGTGTGATTTAGGTAGTTATGTTCTCTATACAGTCAGTGTGATTCAGGTAGTTATGTTCTCTATACAGTCAGTGTGATTCAGGTAGTTATGTTCTCTATACAGTCAGTGTGATTCAGGTAGTTATGTTCTCTATACAGTCAGTGTGATTCAGGTACTTATGTTCTCTATACAGTCAGTGTGATTTAGGTAGTTATGTTCTCTATACAGTCAGTGTGATTCAGGTAGTTATGTTCTCTATACAGTCAGTGTGATTCAGGTAGTTATGTTCTCTATACAGTCAGTGTGATTCAGGTAGTTATGTTCTCTCTATACAGTCAGTGTGATTCAGGTAGTTATGTTCTCTCTCTACAGTCAGTGTGATTTAGGTAGTTATGTTCTCTCTCTACAGTCAGTGTGATTCAGGTAGTTATGTTCTCTCTATAGAGTCAGTGTGATTCAGGTGGTTATGTTCTCTATACAGTCAGTGTGATTCAGGTGGTTATGTTCTCTATACAGTCAGTGTGATTCAGGTAGTTATGTTCTCTATACAGTCAGTGTGATTCTGGTAGTTATGTTCTCTATACAGTCAGTGTGATTCAGGTAGTTATGTTCTCTACAGTCAGTGTGATTCTGGTAGTTATGTTCTCTACAGTCAGTGTGATTCTGGTAGTTATGTTATCTCTACAGTCAGTGTGATTCAGGTAGTTATGTTCTCTATACAGTCAGTGTGATTCAGGTGGTTATGTTCTCTCTATACAGTCAGTGTGATTCAGGTAGTTATGTTCTCTATACAGTCAGTGTGATTCAGGTATTTATGTTCTCTATACAGTCAGTGTGATTTAGGTAGTTATGTTCTCTCTATACAGTCAGTGTGATTCAGGTAGTTATGTTCTCTATACAGTCAGTGTGATTCAGGTAGTTATGTTCTCTATACAGTCAGTGTGATTCAGGTAGTTATGTTCTCTATACAGTCAGTGTGATTCAGGTAGTTATGTTCTCTATACAGTCAGTGTGATTCAGGGAGTTATGTTCTCTCTATACAGTCAGTGTGATTCAGGCAGTTATGTTCTCTATACAGTCAGTGTGATTCAGGTAGTTATGTTCTCTATACAGTCAGTGTGATTCAGGTAGTTATGTTCTCTCTATACAGTCAGTGTGATTCAGGTAGTTATGTTCTCTATACAGTCAGTGTGATTTAGGTAGTTATGTTCTCTATACAGTCAGTGTGATTCAGGTAGTTATGTTCTCTATACAGTCAGTGTGATTCTGGTAGTTATGTTCTCTATACAGTCAGTGTGATTTAGGTAGTTATGTTCTCTATACAGTCAGTGGGATTTAGGTAGTTATGTTCTCTAGACAGTCAGTGTGATTCAGGTGGTTATGTTCTCTATACAGTCAGTGTGATTCTGGTAGTTATGTTCTCTATACAGTCAGTGTGATTCAGGTGGTTATGTTCTCTCTATACAGTCAGTGTGATTTAGGTAGTTATGTTCTCTATACAGTCAGTGTGATTCAGGTGGTTATGTTCTCTCTCTACAGTCAGTGTGATTTAGGTAGTTATGTTCTCTATACAGTCAGTGTGATTCAGGTAGTTATGTTCTCTCTCTACAGTCAGTGTGATTCTGGTAGTTATGTTCTCTCTACAGTCAGTGTGATTTAGGTAGTTATGTTCTCTATACAGTCAGTGTGATTCAGGTAGTTATGTTCTCTATACAGTCAGTGTGATTCAGGTGGTTATGTTCTCTCTCTACAGTCAGTGTGATTTAGGTAGTTATGTTCTCTATACAGTCAGTGTGATTCTGGTAGTTATGTTCTCTCTCTCTACAGTCAGTCTGATTTAGGTAGTTATGTTCTCTATACAGTCCGTGTGATTTAGGTAGTTATGTTCTCTATACAGTCAGTGTGATTTAGGTAGTTATGTTCTCTATACAGTCAGTGTGATTCTGGTAGTTATGTTCTCTCTCTCTACAGTCAGTCTGATTTAGGTAGTTATGTTCTCTATACAGTCAGTGTGATTCTGGTAGTTATGTTCTCTATACAGTCAGTGTGATTTAGGTAGTTATGTTCTCTATACAGTCAGTGTGATTCTGGTAGTTATGTTCTCTATACAGTCAGTGTGATTCTGGTAGTTATGTTCTCTATACAGTCAGTGTGATTCAGGTAGTTATGTTCTCTACAGTCAGTGTGATTATGGTAGTTATGTTCTCTACAGTCAGTGTGATTCTGGTAGTTATGTTATCTCTACAGTCAGTGTGATTCAGGTAGTTATGTTCTCTATACAGTCAGTGTGATTCAGGTAGTTATGTTTTCTCTCTCTACAGTCAGTGTGATTCAGGTAGTTATGTTCTCTCTATACAGTCAGTGTGATTCAGGTGGTTATGTTCTCTCTATACAGACAGTGTGATTCAGGTAGTTATGTTCTCTATACAGTCAGTGTGATTCAGGTACTTATGTTCTCTATACAGTCAGTGTGATTTAGGTAGTTATGTTCTCTATACAGTCAGTGTGATTCAGGTAGTTATGTTCTCTATACAGTCAGTGTGATTCAGGTAGTTATGTTCTCTATACAGTCAGTGTGATTCAGGTAGTTATGTTCTCTATACAGTCAGTGTGATTCAGGTATTTATGTTCTCTATACAGTCAGTGTGATTTAGGTAGTTATGTTCTCTCTATACAGTCAGTGTGATTCAGGTAGTTATGTTCTCTATACAGTCAGTGTGATTCAGGTAGTTATGTTCTCTATACAGTCAGTGTGATTCAGGTAGTTATGTTCTCTATACAGTCAGTGTGATTCAGGTAGTTATGTTCTCTATACAGTCAGTGTGATTCAGGTAGTTATGTTCTCTCTATACAGTCAGTGTGATTCAGGTAGTTATGTTCTCTATACAGTCAGTGTGATTCAGGTAGTTATGTTCTCTCTATACAGTCAGTGTGATTCAGGTAGTTATGTTCTCTATACAGTCAGTGTGATTTAGGTAGTTATGTTCTCTATACAGTCAGTGTGATTCAGGTAGTTATGTTCTCTATACAGTCAGTGTGATTCAGGTAGTTATGTTCTCTCTATACAGTCAGTGTGATTCAGGTAGTTATGTTCTCTATACAGTCAGTGTGATTCAGGTACTTATGTTCTCTATACAGTCAGTGTGATTTAGGTAGTTATGTTCTCTATACAGTCAGTGTGATTCAGGTAGTTATGTTCTCTATACAGTCAGTGTGATTCAGGTAGTTATGTTCTCTATACAGTCAGTGTGATTCAGGTAGTTATGTTCTCTCTATACAGTCAGTGTGATTCAGGTAGTTATGTTCTCTACAGTCAGTGTGATTCTGGTAGTTATGTTATCTCTACAGTCAGTGTGATTCAGGTAGTTATGTTCTCTATACAGTCAGTGTGATTCAGGTAGTTATGTTTTCTCTCTCTACAGTCAGTGTGATTCAGGTAGTTATGTTCTCTCTATACAGTCAGTGTGATTCAGGTGGTTATGTTCTCTCTATACAGTCAGTGTGATTCAGGTAGTTATGTTCTCTATACAGTCAGTGTGATTCAGGTATTTATGTTCTCTATACAGTCAGTGTGATTTAGGTAGTTATGTTCTCTCTATACAGTCAGTGTGATTCAGGTAGTTATGTTCTCTATACAGTCAGTGTGATTCAGGTAGTTATGTTCTCTATACAGTCAGTGTGATTCAGGTAGTTATGTTCTCTATACAGTCAGTGTGATTCAAGTAGTTGTGTTCTCTATACAGTCAGTGTGATTCAGGTAGTTATGTTCTCTCTATACAGTCAGTGTGATTCAGGTAGTTATGTTCTCTATACAGTCAGTGTGATTCAGGTAGTTATGTTCTCTATACAGTCAGTGTGATTCAGGTAGTTATGTTCTCTCTATACAGTCAGTGTGATTCAGGTAGTTATGTTCTCTATACAGTCAGTGTGATTTAGGTAGTTATGTTCTCTATACAGTCAGTGTGATTCAGGTAGTTATGTTCTCTATACAGTCAGTGTGATTCAGGTAGTTATGTTCTCTATACAGTCAGTGTGATTCAGGTAGTTATGTTCTCTCTATACAGTCAGTGTGATTCAGGTAGTTATGTTCTCTCTCTACAGTCAGTGTGATTTAGGTAGTTATATTCTCTCTCTACAGTCAGTGTGATTCAGGTAGTTATGTTCTCTCTATACAGTCAGTGTGATTCAGGTGGTTATGTTCTCTATACAGTCAGTGTGATTCAGGTGGTTATGTTCTCTATACAGTCAGTGTGATTCAGGTAGTTATGTTCTCTATACAGTCAGTGTGATTTAGGTAGTTATGTTCTCTCTCTACAGTCAGTGTGATTCAGGTAGTTATGTTCTCTCTATACAGTCAGTGTGATTTAGGTAGTTATGTTCTCTCTCTACAGTCAGTGTGAATCAGGAAGTTAAGTTCTCTCTCTCTACAGTCAGTGTGATTCAGGTGGTTATGTTCTCTCTCTACAGTCAGTGTGATTCAGGTAGTTATGTTCTCTCTATACAGTCAGTGTGATTCAGGTGGTTAGGTTCTCTCTCTACAGTCAGTGTGATTCAGGTGGTTATGTTCTCTCTATACAGTCAGTGTGATTCAGGTAGTTATGTTCTCTCTCTACAGTCAGTGTGATTTAGGTAGTTATGTTCTCTCTCTACAGTCAGTGTGATTCAGGTAGTTATGTTCTCTATACAGTCAGTGTGATTTAGGTAGTTATGTTCTCTATACAGTCAGTGTGATTCAGGTAGTTATGTTCTCTCTACAGTCAGTGTGATTTATGTAGTTATGTTCTCTCTCTACAGTCAGTGTGATTCTGGTAGTTATGTTCTCTCTACAGTCAGTGTGATTTAGGTAGTTATGTTCTCTATACAGTCAGTGTGATTCTGGTAGTTATGTTCTCTCTACAGTCAGTGTGATTCAGGTAGTTATGTTCTCTCTATACAGTCAGTGTGATTCAGGTAGTTATGTTCTCTCTATACAGTCAGTGTGATTCAGGTAGTTATGTTCTCTATACAGTCAGTGTGATTCAGGTAGTTATGTTCTCTCTACAGTCAGTGTGAATCAGGTAGTTATGTTCTCTATACAGTCAGTGTGATTCAGGTGGTTATGTTCTCTCTCTACAGTCAGTGTGATTCAGGTAGTTATGTTCTCTCTCTACAGTCAGTGTGATTCAGGTGGTTATGTTCTCTCTCTACAGTCAGTGTGATTTAGGTAGTTATGTTCTCTCTCTACAGTCAGTGTGATTCAGGTAGTTATGTTCTCTCTCTACAGTCAGTGTGATTCAGGTAGTTATGTTCTCTCTATACAGTCAGTGTGATTCAGGTAGTTATGTTCTCTATACAGTCAGTGTGATTCAGGTGGTTATGTTCTCTATACAGTCAGTGTGATTCTGGTAGTTATGTTCTCTATACAGTCAGTGTGATTTAGGTAGTTATGTTCTCTCTATACAGTCAGTGTGATTCAGGTAGTTATGTTCTCTCTCTACAGTCAGTGTGATTCAGGTAGTTATGTTTTCTCTCTCTACAGTCAGTGTGATTCAGGTAGTTATGTTCTCTCTATACAGTCAGTGTGATTCAGGTGGTTATGTTCTCTCTATACAGTCAGTGTGATTCAGGTAGTTATGTTCTCTATACAGTCAGTGTGATTCAGGTACTTATGTTCTCTATACAGTCAGTGTGATTTAGGTAGTTATGTTCTCTATACAGTCAGTGTGATTCAGGTAGTTATGTTCTCTATACAGTCAGTGTGATTCAGGTAGTTATGTTCTCTATACAGTCAGTGTGATTCAGGTAGTTATGTTCTCTCTATACAGTCAGTGTGATTCAGGTAGTTATGTTCTCTCTCTACAGTCAGTGTGATTTAGGTAGTTATGTTCTCTCTCTACAGTCAGTGTGATTCAGGTAGTTATGTTCTCTCTATACAGTCAGTGTGATTCAGGTGGTTATGTTCTCTATACAGTCAGTGTGATTCAGGTGGTTATGTTCTCTATACAGTCAGTGTGATTCAGGTAGTTATGTTCTCTATACAGTCAGTGTGATTCTGGTAGTTATGTTCTCTATACAGTCAGTGTGATTCAGGTAGTTATGTTCTCTACAGTCAGTGTGATTCTGGTAGTTATGTTCTCTACAGTCAGTGTGATTCTGGTAGTTATGTTATCTCTACAGTCAGTGTGATTCAGGTAGTTATGTTCTCTATACAGTCAGTGTGATTCAGGTAGTTATGTTTTCTCTCTCTACAGTCAGTGTGATTCAGGTAGTTATGTTCTCTCTATACAGTCAGTGTGATTCAGGTGGTTATGTTCTCTCTATACAGTCAGTGTGATTCAGGTAGTTATGTTCTCTATACAGTCAGTGTGATTCAGGTATTTATGTTCTCTATACAGTCAGTGTGATTTAGGTAGTTATGTTCTCTCTATACAGATAGTGTGATTCAGGTAGTTATGTTCTCTATACAGTCAGTGTGATTCAGGTAGTTATGTTCTCTATACAGTCAGTGTGATTCAGGTAGTTATGTTCTCTATACAGTCAGTGTGATTCAGGTAGTTATGTTCTCTATACAGTCAGTGTGATTCAGGTAGTTATGTTCTCTCTATACAGTCAGTGTGATTCAGGTAGTTATGTTCTCTATACAGTCAGTGTGATTCAGGTAGTTATGTTCTCTATACAGTCAGTGTGATTCAGGTAGTTATGTTCTCTCTATACAGTCAGTGTGATTCAGGTAGTTATGTTCTCTATACAGTCAGTGTGATTTAGGTAGTTATGTTCTCTATACAGTCAGTGTGATTCAGGTAGTTATGTTCTCTATACAGTCAGTGTGATTCAGGTAGTTATGTTCTCTATACAGTCAGTGTGATTCAGGTAGTTATGTTCTCTCTATACAGTCAGTGTGATTCAGGTAGTTATGGTCTCTCTCTACAGTCAGTGTGATTTAGGTAGTTATATACTCTCTCTACAGTCAGTGTGATTCAGGTAGTTATGTTCTCTCTATACAGTCAGTGTGATTCAGGTGGTTATGTTCTCTATACAGTCAGTGTGATTCAGGTGGTTATGTTCTCTATACAGTCAGTGTGATTCAGGTAGTTATGTTCTCTATACAGTCAGTGTGATTTAGGTAGTTATGTTCTCTCTCTACAGTCAGTGTGATTCAGGTAGTTATGTTCTCTATACAGTCAGTGTGATTCAGGTAGTTATGTTCTCTATACAGTCAGTGTGATTCAGGTAGTTATGTTCTCTCTATACAGTCAGTGTGATTCAGGTAGTTATGTTCTCTATACAGTCAGTGTGATTTAGGTAGTTATGTTCTCTATACAGTCAGTGTGATTCAGGTAGTTATGTTCTCTATACAGTCAGTGTGATTCAGGTAGTTATGTTCTCTATACAGTCAGTGTGATTCAGGTAGTTATGTTCTCTCTATACAGTCAGTGTGATTCAGGTAGTTATGTTCTCTCTCTACAGTCAGTGTGATTTAGGTAGTTATATTCTCTCTCTACAGTCAGTGTGATTCAGGTAGTTATGTTCTCTCTATACAGTCAGTGTGATTCAGGTGGTTATGTTCTCTATACAGTCAGTGTGATTCAGGTGGTTATGTTCTCTATACAGTCAGTGTGATTCAGGTAGTTATGTTCTCTATACAGTCAGTGTGATTTAGGTAGTTATGTTCTCTCTCTACAGTCAGTGTGATTCAGGTAGTTATGTTCTCTCTATACAGTCAGTGTGATTTAGGTAGTTATGTTCTCTCTCTACAGTCAGTGTGATTCAGGTGGTTATGTTCTCTCTCTACAGTCAGTGTGATTCAGGTAGTTATGTTCTCTCTATACAGTCAGTGTGATTCAGGTGGTTAGGTTCTCTCTCTACAGTCAGTGTGATTCAGGTGGTTATGTTCTCTCTATACAGTCAGTGTGATTCAGGTAGTTATGTTCTCTCTCTACAGTCAGTGTGATTTAGGTAGTTATGTTCTCTCTCTACAGTCAGTGTGATTCAGGTAGTTATGTTCTCTATACAGTCAGTGTGATTTAGGTAGTTATGTTCTCTATACAGTCAGTGTGATTCAGGTAGTTATGTTCTCTCTACAGTCAGTGTGATTTATGTAGTTATGTTCTCTCTCTACAGTCAGTGTGATTCTGGTAGTTATGTTCTCTCTACAGTCAGTGTGATTTAGGTAGTTATGTTCTCTATACAGTCAGTGTGATTCTGGTAGTTATGTTCTCTCTACAGTCAGTGTGATTTAGGTAGTTATGTTCTCTCTATACAGTCAGTGTGATTCAGGTAGTTATGTTCTCTCTATACAGTCAGTGTGATTCAGGTAGTTATGTTCTCTATACAGTCAGTGTGATTCAGGTAGTTATGTTCTCTCTACAGTCAGTGTGATTCTGGTAGTTATGTTCTCTCTACAGTCAGTGTGATTTAGGTAGTTATGTTCTCTATACAGTCAGTGTGATTTAGGTAGTTATGTTCTCTCTCTACAGTCAGTGTGAATCAGGTAGTTATGTTCTCTATACAGTCAGTGTGATTCAGGTGGTTATGTTCTCTCTCTACAGTCAGTGTGATTCAGGTAGTTATGTTCTCTCTCTACAGTCAGTGTGATTCAGGTGGTTATGTTCTCTCTCTACAGTCAGTGTGATTTAGGTAGTTATGTTCTCTCTATACAGTCAGTGTGATTCAGGTAGTTATGTTCTCTATACAGTCAGTGTGATTCAGGTGGTTATGTTCTCTATACAGTCAGTGTGATTCTGGTAGTTATGTTCTCTATACAGTCAGTGTGATTTAGGTAGTTATGTTCTCTCTATACAGTCAGTGTGATTCAGGTAGTTATGTTCTCTCTACAGTCAGTGTGATTCAGGTGTTTATGTTCTCTCTCTACAGTCAGTGTGATTTAGGTAGTTATGTTCTCTCTATACAGTCAGTGTGATTCAGGTGGTTATGTTCTCTCTCTACAGTCAGTGTGATTCAGGTAGTTATGTTCTCTCTCTACAGTCATTGTGATTCAGGTGGTTATGTTCTCTCTCTACAGTCAGTGTGATTCAGGTAGTTATGTTCTCTATACAGTCAGTGTGATTCAGGTAGTTATGTTCTCTATACAGTCAGTGTGATTCAGGTGGTTATGTTCTCTCTCTACAGTGAGTGTGATTCAGGTAGTTATGTTCTCTCTCTACAGTCAGTGTGATTCAGGTAGTTATGTTCTCTCTACAGTCAGTGTGATTCAGGTGGTTATGTTCTCTCTCTACAGTCAGTGTGATTTAGGTAGTTATGTTCTCTCTATACAGTCAGTGTGATTCAGGTAGTTATGTTCTCTCTATACAGTCAGTGTGATTCAGGTAGTTATGTTCTCTCTATACAGTCAGTGTGATTCAGGTAGTTATGTTCTCTCTCTACAGTCAGTGTGATTCAGGTAGTTATGTTCTCTCTCTACAGTCAGTGTGATTTAGGTAGTTATGTTCTCTCTACAGTCAGTGTGATTTAGGTAGTTATGTTCTCTCTACAGTCAGTGTGATTCAGGTAGTTATGTTCTCTATACAGTCAGTGTGATTCAGGTAGTTATGTTCTCTATACAGTCAGTGTGATTCAGGTGGTTATGTTCTCTCTCTACAGTCAGTGTGATTCAGGTAGTTATGTTCTCTCTCTACAGTCAGTGTGATTTAGGTAGTTATGTTCTCTATACAGTCAGTGTGATTCAGGTGGTTATGTTCTCTATACAGTCAGTGTGATTCAGGTAGTTATGTTCTCTCTATACAGTCAGTGTGATTCAGGTAGTTATGTTCTCTCTCTACAGTCAGTGTGATTTAGGTAGTTATGTTCTCTCTCTACAGTCAGTGTGATTCAGGTAGTTATGTTCTCTCTATAGAGTCAGTGTGATTCAGGTGGTTATGTTCTCTATACAGTCAGTGTGATTCAGGTGGTTATGTTCTCTATACAGTCAGTGTGATTCAGGTAGTTATGTTCTCTATACAGTCAGTGTGATTCTGGTAGTTATGTTCTCTATACAGTCAGTGTGATTCAGGTAGTTATGTTCTCTACAGTCAGTGTGATTCTGGTAGTTATGTTCTCTACAGTCAGTGTGATTCTGGTAGTTATGTTATCTCTACAGTCAGTGTGATTCAGGTAGTTATGTTCTCTATACAGTCAGTGTGATTCAGGTAGTTATGTTTTCTCTCTCTACAGTCAGTGTGATTCAGGTAGTTGTGTTCTCTCTATACAGTCAGTGTGATTCAGGTGGTTATGTTCTCTCTATACAGTCAGTGTGATTCAGGTAGTTATGTTCTCTATACAGTCAGTGTGATTCAGGTATTTATGTTCTCTATACAGTCAGTGTGATTTAGGTAGTTATGTTCTCTCTATACAGTCAGTGTGATTCAGGTAGTTATGTTCTCTATACAGTCAGTGTGATTCAGGTAGTTATGTTCTCTATACAGTCAGTGTGATTCAGGTAGTTATGTTCTCTATACAGTCAGTGTGATTCAGGTAGTTATGTTCTCTATACAGTCAGTGTGATTCAGGGAGTTATGTTCTCTCTATACAGTCAGTGTGATTCAGGCAGTTATGTTCTCTATACAGTCAGTGTGATTCAGGTAGTTATGTTCTCTATACAGTCAGTGTGATTCAGGTAGTTATGTTCTCTCTATACAGTCAGTGTGATTCAGGTAGTTATGTTCTCTATACAGTCAGTGTGATTTAGGTAGTTATGTTCTCTATACAGTCAGTGTGATTCAGGTAGTTATGTTCTCTATACAGTCAGTGTGATTCTGGTAGTTATGTTCTCTATACAGTCAGTGTGATTTAGGTAGTTATGTTCTCTATACAGTCAGTGGGATTTAGGTAGTTATGTTCTCTAGACAGTCAGTGTGATTCAGGTGGTTATGTTCTCTATACAGTCAGTGTGATTCTGGTAGTTATGTTCTCTATACAGTCAGTGTGATTCAGGTGGTTATGTTCTCTCTATACAGTCAGTGTGATTTAGGTAGTTATGTTCTCTATACAGTCAGTGTGATTCAGGTGGTTATGTTCTCTCTCTACAGTCAGTGTGATTTAGGTAGTTATGTTCTCTATACAGTCAGTGTGATTCAGGTAGTTATGTTCTCTCTCTACAGTCAGTGTGATTCTGGTAGTTATGTTCTCTCTACAGTCAGTGTGATTTAGGTAGTTATGTTCTCTATACAGTCAGTGTGATTCAGGTAGTTATGTTCTCTATACAGTCAGTGTGATTCAGGTGGTTATGTTCTCTCTCTACAGTCAGTGTGATTTAGGTAGTTATGTTCTCTATACAGTCAGTGTGATTCTGGTAGTTATGTTCTCTCTCTCTACAGTCAGTCTGATTTAGGTAGTTATGTTCTCTATACAGTCCGTGTGATTTAGGTAGTTATGTTCTCTATACAGTCAGTGTGATTTAGGTAGTTATGTTCTCTATACAGTCAGTGTGATTCTGGTAGTTATGTTCTCTCTCTCTACAGTCAGTCTGATTTAGGTAGTTATGTTCTCTATACAGTCAGTGTGATTCTGGTAGTTATGTTCTCTATACAGTCAGTGTGATTTAGGTAGTTATGTTCTCTATACAGTCAGTGTGATTCTGGTAGTTATGTTCTCTATACAGTCAGTGTGATTCTGGTAGTTATGTTCTCTATACAGTCAGTGTGATTCAGGTAGTTATGTTCTCTACAGTCAGTGTGATTATGGTAGTTATGTTCTCTACAGTCAGTGTGATTCTGGTAGTTATGTTATCTCTACAGTCAGTGTGATTCAGGTAGTTATGTTCTCTATACAGTCAGTGTGATTCAGGTAGTTATGTTTTCTCTCTCTACAGTCAGTGTGATTCAGGTAGTTATGTTCTCTCTATACAGTCAGTGTGATTCAGGTGGTTATGTTCTCTCTATACAGACAGTGTGATTCAGGTAGTTATGTTCTCTATACAGTCAGTGTGATTCAGGTACTTATGTTCTCTATACAGTCAGTGTGATTTAGGTAGTTATGTTCTCTATACAGTCAGTGTGATTCAGGTAGTTATGTTCTCTATACAGTCAGTGTGATTCAGGTAGTTATGTTCTCTATACAGTCAGTGTGATTCAGGTAGTTATGTTCTCTATACAGTCAGTGTGATTCAGGTATTTATGTTCTCTATACAGTCAGTGTGATTTAGGTAGTTATGTTCTCTCTATACAGTCAGTGTGATTCAGGTAGTTATGTTCTCTATACAGTCAGTGTGATTCAGGTAGTTATGTTCTCTATACAGTCAGTGTGATTCAGGTAGTTATGTTCTCTATACAGTCAGTGTGATTCAGGTAGTTATGTTCTCTATACAGTCAGTGTGATTCAGGTAGTTATGTTCTCTCTATACAGTCAGTGTGATTCAGGTAGTTATGTTCTCTATACAGTCAGTGTGATTCAGGTAGTTATGTTCTCTATACAGTCAGTGTGATTCAGGTAGTTATGTTCTCTCTATACAGTCAGTGTGATTCAGGTAGTTATGTTCTCTATACAGTCAGTGTGATTTAGGTAGTTATGTTCTCTATACAGTCAGTGTGATTCAGGTAGTTATGTTCTCTATACAGTCAGTGTGATTCAGGTAGTTATGTTCTCTCTATACAGTCAGTGTGATTCAGGTAGTTATGTTCTCTATACAGTCAGTGTGATTCAGGTACTTATGTTCTCTATACAGTCAGTGTGATTTAGGTAGTTATGTTCTCTATACAGTCAGTGTGATTCAGGTAGTTATGTTCTCTATACAGTCAGTGTGATTCAGGTAGTTATGTTCTCTATACAGTCAGTGTGATTCAGGTAGTTATGTTCTCTCTATACAGTCAGTGTGATTCAGGTAGTTATGTTCTCTACAGTCAGTGTGATTCTGGTAGTTATGTTATCTCTACAGTCAGTGTGATTCAGGTAGTTATGTTCTCTATACAGTCAGTGTGATTCAGGTAGTTATGTTTTCTCTCTCTACAGTCAGTGTGATTCAGGTAGTTATGTTCTCTCTATACAGTCAGTGTGATTCAGGTGGTTATGTTCTCTCTATACAGTCAGTGTGATTCAGGTAGTTATGTTCTCTATACAGTCAGTGTGATTCAGGTATTTATGTTCTCTATACAGTCAGTGTGATTTAGGTAGTTATGTTCTCTCTATACAGTCAGTGTGATTCAGGTAGTTATGTTCTCTATACAGTCAGTGTGATTCAGGTAGTTATGTTCTCTATACAGTCAGTGTGATTCAGGTAGTTATGTTCTCTATACAGTCAGTGTGATTCAAGTAGTTATGTTCTCTATACAGTCAGTGTGATTCAGGTAGTTATGTTCTCTCTATACAGTCAGTGTGATTCAGGTAGTTATGTTCTCTATACAGTCAGTGTGATTCAGGTAGTTATGTTCTCTATACAGTCAGTGTGATTCAGGTAGTTATGTTCTCTCTATACAGTCAGTGTGATTCAGGTAGTTATGTTCTCTATACAGTCAGTGTGATTTAGGTAGTTATGTTCTCTATACAGTCAGTGTGATTCAGGTAGTTATGTTCTCTATACAGTCAGTGTGATTCAGGTAGTTATGTTCTCTATACAGTCAGTGTGATTCAGGTAGTTATGTTCTCTCTATACAGTCAGTGTGATTCAGGTAGTTATGTTCTCTCTCTACAGTCAGTGTGATTTAGGTAGTTATATTCTCTCTCTACAGTCAGTGTGATTCAGGTAGTTATGTTCTCTCTATACAGTCAGTGTGATTCAGGTGGTTATGTTCTCTATACAGTCAGTGTGATTCAGGTGGTTATGTTCTCTATACAGTCAGTGTGATTCAGGTAGTTATGTTCTCTATACAGTCAGTGTGATTTAGGTAGTTATGTTCTCTCTCTACAGTCAGTGTGATTCAGGTAGTTATGTTCTCTCTATACAGTCAGTGTGATTTAGGTAGTTATGTTCTCTCTCTACAGTCAGTGTGAATCAGGAAGTTAAGTTCTCTCTCTCTACAGTCAGTGTGATTCAGGTGGTTATGTTCTCTCTCTACAGTCAGTGTGATTCAGGTAGTTATGTTCTCTCTATACAGTCAGTGTGATTCAGGTGGTTAGGTTCTCTCTCTACAGTCAGTGTGATTCAGGTGGTTATGTTCTCTCTATACAGTCAGTGTGATTCAGGTAGTTATGTTCTCTCTCTACAGTCAGTGTGATTTAGGTAGTTATGTTCTCTCTCTACAGTCAGTGTGATTCAGGTAGTTATGTTCTCTATACAGTCAGTGTGATTTAGGTAGTTATGTTCTCTATACAGTCAGTGTGATTCAGGTAGTTATGTTCTCTCTACAGTCAGTGTGATTTATGTAGTTATGTTCTCTCTCTACAGTCAGTGTGATTCTGGTAGTTATGTTCTCTCTACAGTCAGTGTGATTTAGGTAGTTATGTTCTCTATACAGTCAGTGTGATTCTGGTAGTTATGTTCTCTCTACAGTCAGTGTGATTCAGGTAGTTATGTTCTCTCTATACAGTCAGTGTGATTCAGGTAGTTATGTTCTCTCTATACAGTCAGTGTGATTCAGGTAGTTATGTTCTCTATACAGTCAGTGTGATTCAGGTAGTTATGTTCTCTCTACAGTCAGTGTGAATCAGGTAGTTATGTTCTCTATACAGTCAGTGTGATTCAGGTGGTTATGTTCTCTCTCTACAGTCAGTGTGATTCAGGTAGTTATGTTCTCTCTCTACAGTCAGTGTGATTCAGGTGGTTATGTTCTCTCTCTACAGTCAGTGTGATTTAGGTAGTTATGTTCTCTCTCTACAGTCAGTGTGATTCAGGTAGTTATGTTCTCTCTCTACAGTCAGTGTGATTCAGGTAGTTATGTTCTCTCTATACAGTCAGTGTGATTCAGGTAGTTATGTTCTCTATACAGTCAGTGTGATTCAGGTGGTTATGTTCTCTATACAGTCAGTGTGATTCTGGTAGTTATGTTCTCTATACAGTCAGTGTGATTTAGGTAGTTATGTTCTCTCTATACAGTCAGTGTGATTCAGGTAGTTATGTTCTCTCTATACAGTCAGTGTGATTCAGGTAGTTATGTTCTCTCTCTACAGTCAGTGTGATTCAGGTAGTTATGTTTTCTCTCTCTACAGTCAGTGTGATTCAGGTAGTTATGTTCTCTCTATACAGTCAGTGTGATTCAGGTGGTTATGTTCTCTCTATACAGTCAGTGTGATTCAGGTAGTTATGTTCTCTATACAGTCAGTGTGATTCAGGTACTTATGTTCTCTATACAGTCAGTGTGATTTAGGTAGTTATGTTCTCTATACAGTCAGTGTGATTCAGGTAGTTATGTTCTCTATACAGTCAGTGTGATTCAGGTAGTTATGTTCTCTATACAGTCAGTGTGATTCAGGTAGTTATGTTCTCTCTATACAGTCAGTGTGATTCAGGTAGTTATGTTCTCTCTCTACAGTCAGTGTGATTTAGGTAGTTATGTTCTCTCTCTACAGTCAGTGTGATTCAGGTAGTTATGTTCTCTCTATACAGTCAGTGTGATTCAGGTGGTTATGTTCTCTATACAGTCAGTGTGATTCAGGTGGTTATGTTCTCTATACAGTCAGTGTGATTCAGGTAGTTATGTTCTCTATACAGTCAGTGTGATTCTGGTAGTTATGTTCTCTATACAGTCAGTGTGATTCAGGTAGTTATGTTCTCTACAGTCAGTGTGATTCTGGTAGTTATGTTCTCTACAGTCAGTGTGATTCTGGTAGTTATGTTATCTCTACAGTCAGTGTGATTCAGGTAGTTATGTTCTCTATACAGTCAGTGTGATTCAGGTAGTTATGTTTTCTCTCTCTACAGTCAGTGTGATTCAGGTAGTTATGTTCTCTCTATACAGTCAGTGTGATTCAGGTGGTTATGTTCTCTCTATACAGTCAGTGTGATTCAGGTAGTTATGTTCTCTATACAGTCAGTGTGATTCAGGTATTTATGTTCTCTATACAGTCAGTGTGATTTAGGTAGTTATGTTCTCTCTATACAGATAGTGTGATTCAGGTAGTTATGTTCTCTATACAGTCAGTGTGATTCAGGTAGTTATGTTCTCTATACAGTCAGTGTGATTCAGGTAGTTATGTTCTCTATACAGTCAGTGTGATTCAGGTAGTTATGTTCTCTATACAGTCAGTGTGATTCAGGTAGTTATGTTCTCTCTATACAGTCAGTGTGATTCAGGTAGTTATGTTCTCTATACAGTCAGTGTGATTCAGGTAGTTATGTTCTCTATACAGTCAGTGTGATTCAGGTAGTTATGTTCTCTCTATACAGTCAGTGTGATTCAGGTAGTTATGTTCTCTATACAGTCAGTGTGATTTAGGTAGTTATGTTCTCTATACAGTCAGTGTGATTCAGGTAGTTATGTTCTCTATACAGTCAGTGTGATTCAGGTAGTTATGTTCTCTATACAGTCAGTGTGATTCAGGTAGTTATGTTCTCTCTATACAGTCAGTGTGATTCAGGTAGTTATGGTCTCTCTCTACAGTCAGTGTGATTTAGGTAGTTATATTCTCTCTCTACAGTCAGTGTGATTCAGGTAGTTATGTTCTCTCTATACAGTCAGTGTGATTCAGGTGGTTATGTTCTCTATACAGTCAGTGTGATTCAGGTGGTTATGTTCTCTATACAGTCAGTGTGATTCAGGTAGTTATGTTCTCTATACAGTCAGTGTGATTTAGGTAGTTATGTTCTCTCTCTACAGTCAGTGTGATTCAGGTAGTTATGTTCTCTATACAGTCAGTGTGATTCAGGTAGTTATGTTCTCTATACAGTCAGTGTGATTCAGGTAGTTATGTTCTCTCTATACAGTCAGTGTGATTCAGGTAGTTATGTTCTCTATACAGTCAGTGTGATTTAGGTAGTTATGTTCTCTATACAGTCAGTGTGATTCAGGTAGTTATGTTCTCTATACAGTCAGTGTGATTCAGGTAGTTATGTTCTCTCTACAGTCAGTGTGATTCAGGTAGTTATGTTCTCTCTATACAGTCAGTGTGATTCAGGTAGTTATGTTCTCTCTATACAGTCAGTGTGATTCAGGTAGTTATGTTCTCTATACAGTCAGTGTGATTCAGGTAGTTATGTTCTCTCTACAGTCAGTGTGAATCAGGTAGTTATGTTCTCTATACAGTCAGTGTGATTCAGGTGGTTATGTTCTCTCTCTACAGTCAGTGTGATTCAGGTAGTTATGTTCTCTCTCTACAGTCAGTGTGATTCAGGTGGTTATGTTCTCTCTCTACAGTCAGTGTGATTTAGGTAGTTATGTTCTCTCTCTACAGTCAGTGTGATTCAGGTAGTTATGTTCTCTCTCTACAGTCAGTGTGATTCAGGTAGTTATGTTCTCTCTATACAGTCAGTGTGATTCAGGTAGTTATGTTCTCTATACAGTCAGTGTGATTCAGGTGGTTATGTTCTCTATACAGTCAGTGTGATTCTGGTAGTTATGTTCTCTATACAGTCAGTGTGATTTAGGTAGTTATGTTCTCTCTATACAGTCAGTGTGATTCAGGTAGTTATGTTCTCTCTATACAGTCAGTGTGATTCAGGTAGTTATGTTCTCTCTCTACAGTCAGTGTGATTCAGGTAGTTATGTTTTCTCTCTCTACAGTCAGTGTGATTCAGGTAGTTATGTTCTCTCTATACAGTCAGTGTGATTCAGGTGGTTATGTTCTCTCTATACAGTCAGTGTGATTCAGGTAGTTATGTTCTCTATACAGTCAGTGTGATTCAGGTACTTATGTTCTCTATACAGTCAGTGTGATTTAGGTAGTTATGTTCTCTATACAGTCAGTGTGATTCAGGTAGTTATGTTCTCTATACAGTCAGTGTGATTCAGGTAGTTATGTTCTCTATACAGTCAGTGTGATTCAGGTAGTTATGTTCTCTCTATACAGTCAGTGTGATTCAGGTAGTTATGTTCTCTCTCTACAGTCAGTGTGATTTAGGTAGTTATGTTCTCTCTCTACAGTCAGTGTGATTCAGGTAGTTATGTTCTCTCTATACAGTCAGTGTGATTCAGGTGGTTATGTTCTCTATACAGTCAGTGTGATTCAGGTGGTTATGTTCTCTATACAGTCAGTGTGATTCAGGTAGTTATGTTCTCTATACAGTCAGTGTGATTCTGGTAGTTATGTTCTCTATACAGTCAGTGTGATTCAGGTAGTTATGTTCTCTACAGTCAGTGTGATTCTGGTAGTTATGTTCTCTACAGTCAGTGTGATTCTGGTAGTTATGTTATCTCTACAGTCAGTGTGATTCAGGTAGTTATGTTCTCTATACAGTCAGTGTGATTCAGGTAGTTATGTTTTCTCTCTCTACAGTCAGTGTGATTCAGGTAGTTATGTTCTCTCTATACAGTCAGTGTGATTCAGGTGGTTATGTTCTCTCTATACAGTCAGTGTGATTCAGGTAGTTATGTTCTCTATACAGTCAGTGTGATTCAGGTATTTATGTTCTCTATACAGTCAGTGTGATTTAGGTAGTTATGTTCTCTCTATACAGATAGTGTGATTCAGGTAGTTATGTTCTCTATACAGTCAGTGTGATTCAGGTAGTTATGTTCTCTATACAGTCAGTGTGATTCAGGTAGTTATGTTCTCTATACAGTCAGTGTGATTCAGGTAGTTATGTTCTCTATACAGTCAGTGTGATTCAGGTAGTTATGTTCTCTCTATACAGTCAGTGTGATTCAGGTAGTTATGTTCTCTATACAGTCAGTGTGATTCAGGTAGTTATGTTCTCTATACAGTCAGTGTGATTCAGGTAGTTATGTTCTCTCTATACAGTCAGTGTGATTCAGGTAGTTATGTTCTCTATACAGTCAGTGTGATTTAGGTAGTTATGTTCTCTATACAGTCAGTGTGATTCAGGTAGTTATGTTCTCTATACAGTCAGTGTGATTCAGGTAGTTATGTTCTCTATACAGTCAGTGTGATTCAGGTAGTTATGTTCTCTCTATACAGTCAGTGTGATTCAGGTAGTTATGGTCTCTCTCTACAGTCAGTGTGATTTAGGTAGTTATATTCTCTCTCTACAGTCAGTGTGATTCAGGTAGTTATGTTCTCTCTATACAGTCAGTGTGATTCAGGTGGTTATGTTCTCTATACAGTCAGTGTGATTCAGGTGGTTATGTTCTCTATACAGTCAGTGTGATTCAGGTAGTTATGTTCTCTATACAGTCAGTGTGATTTAGGTAGTTATGTTCTCTCTCTACAGTCAGTGTGATTCAGGTAGTTATGTTCTCTATACAGTCAGTGTGATTCAGGTAGTTATGTTCTCTATACAGTCAGTGTGATTCAGGTAGTTATGTTCTCTCTATACAGTCAGTGTGATTCAGGTAGTTATGTTCTCTATACAGTCAGTGTGATTTAGGTAGTTATGTTCTCTATACAGTCAGTGTGATTCAGGTAGTTATGTTCTCTATACAGTCAGTGTGATTCAGGTAGTTATGTTCTCTATACAGTCAGTGTGATTCAGGTAGTTATGTTCTCTATACAGTCAGTGTGATTCAGGTAGTTATGTTCTCTCTATACAGTCAGTGTGATTCAGGTAGTTATGTTCTCTCTCTACAGTCAGTGTGATTTAGGTAGTTATGTTCTCTCTCTACAGTCAGTGTGATTCAGGTAGTTATGTTCTCTCTATACAGTCAGTGTGATTCAGGTGGTTATGTTCTCTATACAGTCAGTGTGATTCAGGTGGTTATGTTCTCTATACAGTCAGTGTGATTCAGGTAGTTATGTTCTCTATACAGTCAGTGTGATTCTGGTAGTTATGTTCTCTATACAGTCAGTGTGATTCAGGTAGTTATGTTCTCTACAGTCAGTGTGATTCTGGTAGTTATGTTCTCTACAGTCAGTGTGATTCTGGTAGTTATGTTATCTCTACAGTCAGTGTGATTCAGGTAGTTATGTTCTCTATACAGTCAGTGTGATTCAGGTAGTTATGTTTTCTCTCTCTACAGTCAGTGTGATTCAGGTAGTTATGTTCTCTCTATACAGTCAGTGTGATTCAGGTGGTTATGTTCTCTCTATACAGTCAGTGTGATTCAGGTAGTTATGTTCTCTATACAGTCAGTGTGATTCAGGTATTTATGTTCTCTATACAGTCAGTGTGATTTAGGTAGTTATGTTCTCTCTATACAGATAGTGTGATTCAGGTAGTTATGTTCTCTATACAGTCAGTGTGATTCAGGTAGTTATGTTCTCTATACAGTCAGTGTGATTCAGGTAGTTATGTTCTCTATACAGTCAGTGTGATTCAGGTAGTTATGTTCTCTATACAGTCAGTGTGATTCAGGTAGTTATGTTCTCTCTATACAGTCAGTGTGATTCAGGTAGTTATGTTCTCTATACAGTCAGTGTGATTCAGGTAGTTATGTTCTCTATACAGTCAGTGTGATTCAGGTAGTTATGTTCTCTCTATACAGTCAGTGTGATTCAGGTAGTTATGTTCTCTATACAGTCAGTGTGATTTAGGTAGTTATGTTCTCTATACAGTCAGTGTGATTCAGGTAGTTATGTTCTCTATACAGTCAGTGTGATTCAGGTAGTTATGTTCTCTATACAGTCAGTGTGATTCAGGTAGTTATGTTCTCTCTATACAGTCAGTGTGATTCAGGTAGTTATGGTCTCTCTCTACAGTCAGTGTGATTTAGGTAGTTATATTCTCTCTCTACAGTCAGTGTGATTCAGGTAGTTATGTTCTCTCTATACAGTCAGTGTGATTCAGGTGGTTATGTTCTCTATACAGTCAGTGTGATTCAGGTGGTTATGTTCTCTATACAGTCAGTGTGATTCAGGTAGTTATGTTCTCTATACAGTCAGTGTGATTTAGGTAGTTATGTTCTCTCTCTACAGTCAGTGTGATTCAGGTAGTTATGTTCTCTATACAGTCAGTGTGATTCAGGTAGTTATGTTCTCTATACAGTCAGTGTGATTCAGGTAGTTATGTTCTCTCTATACAGTCAGTGTGATTCAGGTAGTTATGTTCTCTATACAGTCAGTGTGATTTAGGTAGTTATGTTCTCTATACAGTCAGTGTGATTCAGGTAGTTATGTTCTCTATACAGTCAGTGTGATTCAGGTAGTTATGTTCTCTCTACAGTCAGTGTGATTCAGGTAGTTATGTTCTCTCTATACAGTCAGTGTGATTCAGGTAGTTATGTTCTCTCTATACAGTCAGTGTGATTCAGGTAGTTATGTTCTCTATACAGTCAGTGTGATTCAGGTAGTTATGTTCTCTCTACAGTCAGTGTGAATCAGGTAGTTATGTTCTCTATACAGTCAGTGTGATTCAGGTGGTTATGTTCTCTCTCTACAGTCAGTGTGATTCAGGTAGTTATGTTCTCTCTCTACAGTCAGTGTGATTCAGGTGGTTATGTTCTCTCTCTACAGTCAGTGTGATTTAGGTAGTTATGTTCTCTCTCTACAGTCAGTGTGATTCAGGTAGTTATGTTCTCTCTCTACAGTCAGTGTGATTCAGGTAGTTATGTTCTCTCTATACAGTCAGTGTGATTCAGGTAGTTATGTTCTCTATACAGTCAGTGTGATTCAGGTGGTTATGTTCTCTATACAGTCAGTGTGATTCTGGTAGTTATGTTCTCTATACAGTCAGTGTGATTTAGGTAGTTATGTTCTCTCTATACAGTCAGTGTGATTCAGGTAGTTATGTTCTCTCTATACAGTCAGTGTGATTCAGGTAGTTATGTTCTCTCTCTACAGTCAGTGTGATTCAGGTAGTTATGTTTTCTCTCTCTACAGTCAGTGTGATTCAGGTAGTTATGTTCTCTCTATACAGTCAGTGTGATTCAGGTGGTTATGTTCTCTCTATACAGTCAGTGTGATTCAGGTAGTTATGTTCTCTATACAGTCAGTGTGATTCAGGTACTTATGTTCTCTATACAGTCAGTGTGATTTAGGTAGTTATGTTCTCTATACAGTCAGTGTGATTCAGGTAGTTATGTTCTCTATACAGTCAGTGTGATTCAGGTAGTTATGTTCTCTATACAGTCAGTGTGATTCAGGTAGTTATGTTCTCTCTATACAGTCAGTGTGATTCAGGTAGTTATGTTCTCTCTCTACAGTCAGTGTGATTTAGGTAGTTATGTTCTCTCTCTACAGTCAGTGTGATTCAGGTAGTTATGTTCTCTCTATACAGTCAGTGTGATTCAGGTGGTTATGTTCTCTATACAGTCAGTGTGATTCAGGTGGTTATGTTCTCTATACAGTCAGTGTGATTCAGGTAGTTATGTTCTCTATACAGTCAGTGTGATTCTGGTAGTTATGTTCTCTATACAGTCAGTGTGATTCAGGTAGTTATGTTCTCTACAGTCAGTGTGATTCTGGTAGTTATGTTCTCTACAGTCAGTGTGATTCTGGTAGTTATGTTATCTCTACAGTCAGTGTGATTCAGGTAGTTATGTTCTCTATACAGTCAGTGTGATTCAGGTAGTTATGTTTTCTCTCTCTACAGTCAGTGTGATTCAGGTAGTTATGTTCTCTCTATACAGTCAGTGTGATTCAGGTGGTTATGTTCTCTCTATACAGTCAGTGTGATTCAGGTAGTTATGTTCTCTATACAGTCAGTGTGATTCAGGTATTTATGTTCTCTATACAGTCAGTGTGATTTAGGTAGTTATGTTCTCTCTATACAGATAGTGTGATTCAGGTAGTTATGTTCTCTATACAGTCAGTGTGATTCAGGTAGTTATGTTCTCTATACAGTCAGTGTGATTCAGGTAGTTATGTTCTCTATACAGTCAGTGTGATTCAGGTAGTTATGTTCTCTATACAGTCAGTGTGATTCAGGTAGTTATGTTCTCTCTATACAGTCAGTGTGATTCAGGTAGTTATGTTCTCTATACAGTCAGTGTGATTCAGGTAGTTATGTTCTCTATACAGTCAGTGTGATTCAGGTAGTTATGTTCTCTCTATACAGTCAGTGTGATTCAGGTAGTTATGTTCTCTATACAGTCAGAGTGATTTAGGTAGTTATGTTCTCTATACAGTCAGTGTGATTCAGGTAGTTATGTTCTCTATACAGTCAGTGTGATTCAGGTAGTTATGTTCTCTATACAGTCAGTGTGATTCAGGTAGTTATGTTCTCTCTATACAGTCAGTGTGATTCAGGTAGTTATGGTCTCTCTCTACAGTCAGTGTGATTTAGGTAGTTATATTCTCTCTCTACAGTCAGTGTGATTCAGGTAGTTATGTTCTCTCTATACAGTCAGTGTGATTCAGGTGGTTATGTTCTCTATACAGTCAGTGTGATTCAGGTGGTTATGTTCTCTATACAGTCAGTGTGATTCAGGTAGTTATGTTCTCTATACAGTCAGTGTGATTTAGGTAGTTATGTTCTCTCTCTACAGTCAGTGTGATTCAGGTAGTTATGTTCTCTATACAGTCAGTGTGATTCAGGTAGTTATGTTCTCTATACAGTCAGTGTGATTCAGGTAGTTATGTTCTCTCTATACAGTCAGTGTGATTCAGGTAGTTATGTTCTCTATACAGTCAGTGTGATTTAGGTAGTTATGTTCTCTATACAGTCAGTGTGATTCAGGTAGTTATGTTCTCTATACAGTCAGTGTGATTCAGGTAGTTATGTTCTCTATACAGTCAGTGTGATTCAGGTAGTTATGTTCTCTCTATACAGTCAGTGTGATTCAGGTAGTTATGTTCTCTCTCTACAGTCAGTGTGATTTAGGTAGTTATATTCTCTCTCTACAGTCAGTGTGATTCAGGTAGTTATGTTCTCTCTATACAGTCAGTGTGATTCAGGTGGTTATGTTCTCTATACAGTCAGTGTGATTCAGGTGGTTATGTTCTCTATACAGTCAGTGTGATTCAGGTAGTTATGTTCTCTATACAGTCAGTGTGATTTAGGTAGTTATGTTCTCTCTCTACAGTCAGTGTGATTCAGGTAGTTATGTTCTCTCTATACAGTCAGTGTGATTTAGGTAGTTATGTTCTCTCTCTACAGTCAGTGTGATTCAGGTGGTTATGTTCTCTCTCTACAGTCAGTGTGATTCAGGTAGTTATGTTCTCTCTATACAGTCAGTGTGATTCAGGTGGTTAGGTTCTCTCTCTACAGTCAGTGTGATTCAGGTGGTTATGTTCTCTCTATACAGTCAGTGTGATTCAGGTAGTTATGTTCTCTCTCTACAGTCAGTGTGATTTAGGTAGTTATGTTCTCTCTCTACAGTCAGTGTGATTCAGGTAGTTATGTTCTCTATACAGTCAGTGTGATTTAGGTAGTTATGTTCTCTATACAGTCAGTGTGATTCAGGTAGTTATGTTCTCTCTACAGTCAGTGTGATTTATGTAGTTATGTTCTCTCTCTACAGTCAGTGTGATTCTGGTAGTTATGTTCTCTCTACAGTCAGTGTGATTTAGGTAGTTATGTTCTCTATACAGTCAGTGTGATTCTGGTAGTTATGTTCTCTCTACAGTCAGTGTGATTTAGGTAGTTATGTTCTCTCTATACAGTCAGTGTGATTCAGGTAGTTATGTTCTCTCTATACAGTCAGTGTGATTCAGGTAGTTATGTTCTCTATACAGTCAGTGTGATTCAGGTAGTTATGTTCTCTCTACAGTCAGTGTGATTCTGGTAGTTATGTTCTCTCTACAGTCAGTGTGATTTAGGTAGTTATGTTCTCTATACAGTCAGTGTGATTTAGGTAGTTATGTTCTCTCTCTACAGTCAGTGTGAATCAGGTAGTTATGTTCTCTATACAGTCAGTGTGATTCAGGTGGTTATGTTCTCTCTCTACAGTCAGTGTGATTCAGGTAGTTATGTTCTCTCTCTACAGTCAGTGTGATTCAGGTGGTTATGTTCTCTCTCTACAGTCAGTGTGATTTAGGTAGTTATGTTCTCTCTATACAGTCAGTGTGATTCAGGTAGTTATGTTCTCTATACAGTCAGTGTGATTCAGGTGGTTATGTTCTCTATACAGTCAGTGTGATTCTGGTAGTTATGTTCTCTATACAGTCAGTGTGATTTAGGTAGTTATGTTCTCTCTATACAGTCAGTGTGATTCAGGTAGTTATGTTCTCTCTACAGTCAGTGTGAATCAGGTAGTTATGTTCTCTATACAGTCAGTGTGATTCAGGTGGTTATGTTCTCTCTCTACAGTCAGTGTGATTCAGGTAGTTATGTTCTCTCTCTACAGTCAGTGTGATTCAGGTGGTTATGTTCTCTCTCTACAGTCAGTGTGATTTAGGTAGTTATGTTCTCTCTATACAGTCAGTGTGATTCAGGTAGTTATGTTCTCTATACAGTCAGTGTGATTCAGGTGGTTATGTTCTCTATACAGTCAGTGTGATTCAGGTAGTTATGTTCTCTATACAGTCAGTGTGATTCAGGTAGTTATGTTCTCTCTATACAGTCAGTGTGATTCAGGTAGTTATGTTCTCTCTCTACAGTCAGTGTGATTTAGGTAGTTATGTTCTCTCTCTACAGTCAGTGTGATTCAGGTAGTTATGTTCTCTCTATACAGTCAGTGTGATTCAGGTGGTTATGTTCTCTATACAGTCAGTGTGATTCAGGTGGTTATGTTCTCTATACAGTCAGTGTGATTCAGGTAGTTATGTTCTCTATACAGTCAGTGTGATTCTGGTAGTTATGTTCTCTATACAGTCAGTGTGATTCAGGTAGTTATGTTCTCTACAGTCAGTGTGATTCTGGTAGTTATGTTCTCTACAGTCAGTGTGATTCTGGTAGTTATGTTATCTCTACAGTCAGTGTGATTCAGGTAGTTATGTTCTCTATACAGTCAGTGTGATTCAGGTAGTTATGTTTTCTCTCTCTACAGTCAGTGTGATTCAGGTAGTTATGTTCTCTCTATACAGTCAGTGTGATTCAGGTGGTTATGTTCTCTCTATACAGTCAGTGTGATTCAGGTAGTTATGTTCTCTATACAGTCAGTGTGATTCAGGTATTTATGTTCTCTATACAGTCAGTGTGATTTAGGTAGTTATGTTCTCTCTATACAGATAGTGTGATTCAGGTAGTTATGTTCTCTATACAGTCAGTGTGATTCAGGTAGTTATGTTCTCTATACAGTCAGTGTGATTCAGGTAGTTATGTTCTCTATACAGTCAGTGTGATTCAGGTAGTTATGTTCTCTATACAGTCAGTGTGATTCAGGTAGTTATGTTCTCTCTATACAGTCAGTGTGATTCAGGTAGTTATGTTCTCTATACAGTCAGTGTGATTCAGGTAGTTATGTTCTCTATACAGTCAGTGTGATTCAGGTAGTTATGTTCTCTCTATACAGTCAGTGTGATTCAGGTAGTTATGTTCTCTATACAGTCAGTGTGATTTAGGTAGTTATGTTCTCTATACAGTCAGTGTGATTCAGGTAGTTATGTTCTCTATACAGTCAGTGTGATTCAGGTAGTTATGTTCTCTATACAGTCAGTGTGATTCAGGTAGTTATGTTCTCTCTATACAGTCAGTGTGATTCAGGTAGTTATGGTCTCTCTCTACAGTCAGTGTGATTTAGGTAGTTATATTCTCTCTCTACAGTCAGTGTGATTCAGGTAGTTATGTTCTCTCTATACAGTCAGTGTGATTCAGGTGGTTATGTTCTCTATACAGTCAGTGTGATTCAGGTGGTTATGTTCTCTATACAGTCAGTGTGATTCAGGTAGTTATGTTCTCTATACAGTCAGTGTGATTTAGGTAGTTATGTTCTCTCTCTACAGTCAGTGTGATTCAGGTAGTTATGTTCTCTATACAGTCAGTGTGATTCAGGTAGTTATGTTCTCTATACAGTCAGTGTGATTCAGGTAGTTATGTTCTCTCTATACAGTCAGTGTGATTCAGGTAGTTATGTTCTCTATACAGTCAGTGTGATTTAGGTAGTTATGTTCTCTATACAGTCAGTGTGATTCAGGTAGTTATGTTCTCTATACAGTCAGTGTGATTCAGGTAGTTATGTTCTCTATACAGTCAGTGTGATTCAGGTAGTTATGTTCTCTCTATACAGTCAGTGTGATTCAGGTAGTTATGTTCTCTCTCTACAGTCAGTGTGATTCAGGTAGTTATGTTCTCTCTCTACAGTCAGTGTGATTTAGGTAGTTATGTTCTCTCTCTACAGTCAGTGTGATTCAGGTAGTTATGTTCTCTCTATACAGTCAGTGTGATTCAGGTGGTTATGTTCTCTATACAGTCAGTGTGATTCAGGTGGTTATGTTCTCTATACAGTCAGTGTGATTCAGGTAGTTATGTTCTCTATACAGTCAGTGTGATTTAGGTAGTTATGTTCTCTCTCTACAGTCAGTGTGATTCAGGTAGTTATGTTCTCTCTATACAGTCAGTGTGATTTAGGTAGTTATGTTCTCTCTCTACAGTCAGTGTGATTCAGGTGGTTATGTTCTCTCTCTACAGTCAGTGTGATTCAGGTAGTTATGTTCTCTCTATACAGTCAGTGTGATTCAGGTGGTTAGGTTCTCTCTCTACAGTCAGTGTGATTCAGGTGGTTATGTTCTCTCTATACAGTCAGTGTGATTCAGGTAGTTATGTTCTCTCTCTACAGTCAGTGTGATTTAGGTAGTTATGTTCTCTCTCTACAGTCAGTGTGATTCAGGTAGTTATGTTCTCTATACAGTCAGTGTGATTTAGGTAGTTATGTTCTCTATACAGTCAGTGTGATTCAGGTAGTTATGTTCTCTCTACAGTCAGTGTGATTTATGTAGTTATGTTCTCTCTCTACAGTCAGTGTGATTCTGGTAGTTATGTTCTCTCTACAGTCAGTGTGATTTAGGTAGTTATGTTCTCTATACAGTCAGTGTGATTCTGGTAGTTATGTTCTCTCTACAGTCAGTGTGATTTAGGTAGTTATGTTCTCTCTATACAGTCAGTGTGATTCAGGTAGTTATGTTCTCTCTATACAGTCAGTGTGATTCAGGTAGTTATGTTCTCTATACAGTCAGTGTGATTCAGGTAGTTATGTTCTCTCTACAGTCAGTGTGATTCTGGTAGTTATGTTCTCTCTACAGTCAGTGTGATTTAGGTAGTTATGTTCTCTATACAGTCAGTGTGATTTAGGTAGTTATGTTCTCTCTCTACAGTCAGTGTGAATCAGGTAGTTATGTTCTCTATACAGTCAGTGTGATTCAGGTGGTTATGTTCTCTCTCTACAGTCAGTGTGATTCAGGTAGTTATGTTCTCTCTCTACAGTCAGTGTGATTCAGGTGGTTATGTTCTCTCTCTACAGTCAGTGTGATTTAGGTAGTTATGTTCTCTCTATACAGTCAGTGTGATTCAGGTAGTTATGTTCTCTATACAGTCAGTGTGATTCAGGTGGTTATGTTCTCTATACAGTCAGTGTGATTCTGGTAGTTATGTTCTCTATACAGTCAGTGTGATTTAGGTAGTTATGTTCTCTCTATACAGTCAGTGTGATTCAGGTAGTTATGTTCTCTCTACAGTCAGTGTGATTCAGGTGGTTATGTTCTCTCTCTACAGTCAGTGTGATTTAGGTAGTTATGTTCTCTCTATACAGTCAGTGTGATTCAGGTGGTTATGTTCTCTCTCTACAGTCAGTGTGATTCAGGTAGTTATGTTCTCTCTCTACAGTCAGTGTGATTCAGGTGGTTATGTTCTCTCTCTACAGTCAGTGTGATTCAGGTAGTTATGTTCTCTATACAGTCAGTGTGATTCAGGTAGTTATGTTCTCTATACAGTCAGTGTGATTCAGGTGGTTATGTTCTCTCTCTACAGTCAGTGTGATTCAGGTAGTTATGTTCTCTCTCTACAGTCAGTGTGATTCAGGTAGTTATGTTCTCTCTACAGTCAGTGTGATTCAGGTGGTTATGTTCTCTCTCTACAGTCAGTGTGATTTAGGTAGTTATGTTCTCTCTATACAGTCAGTGTGATTCAGGTAGTTATGTTCTCTCTATACAGTCAGTGTGATTCAGGTAGTTATGTTCTCTCTATACAGTCAGTGTGATTCAGGTAGTTATGTTCTCTCTCTACAGTCAGTGTGATTCAGGTAGTTATGTTCTCTCTCTACAGTCAGTGTGATTTAGGTAGTTATGTTCTCTCTACAGTCAGTGTGATTTAGGTAGTTATGTTCTCTCTACAGTCAGTGTGATTCAGGTAGTTATGTTCTCTATACAGTCAGTGTGATTCAGGTAGTTATGTTCTCTATACAGTCAGTGTGATTCAGGTAGTTATGTTCTCTCTATACAGTCAGTGTGATTCAGGTAGTTATGTTCTCTATACAGTCAGTGTGATTTAGGTAGTTATGTTCTCTATACAGTCAGTGTGATTCAGGTAGTTATGTTCTCTCTCTACAGTCAGTGTGATTTAGGTAGTTATGTTCTCTATACAGTCAGTGTGATTCAGGTAGTTATGTTCTCTCTATACAGTCAGTGTGATTCAGGTAGTTATGTTCTCTATACAGTCAGTGTGATTCAGGTAGTTATGTTCTCTATACAGTCAGTGTGATTCAGGTAGTTATGTTCTCTCTATACAGTCAGTGTGATTCAGGTAGTTATGTTCTCTATACAGTCAGTGTGATTTAGGTAGTTATGTTCTCTATACAGTCAGTGTGATTCAGGTAGTTATGTTCTCTATACAGTCAGTGTGATTCAGGTAGTTATGTTCTCTATACAGTCAGTGTGATTCAGGTAGTTATGTTCTCTCTATACAGTCAGTGTGATTCAGGTAGTTATGGTCTCTCTCTACAGTCAGTGTGATTTAGGTAGTTATATTCTCTCTCTACAGTCAGTGTGATTCAGGTAGTTATGTTCTCTCTATACAGTCAGTGTGATTCAGGTGGTTATGTTCTCTATACAGTCAGTGTGATTCAGGTGGTTATGTTCTCTATACAGTCAGTGTGATTCAGGTAGTTATGTTCTCTATACAGTCAGTGTGATTTAGGTAGTTATGTTCTCTCTCTACAGTCAGTGTGATTCAGGTAGTTATGTTCTCTATACAGTCAGTGTGATTCAGGTAGTTATGTTCTCTATACAGTCAGTGTGATTCAGGTAGTTATGTTCTCTCTATACAGTCAGTGTGATTCAGGTAGTTATGTTCTCTATACAGTCAGTGTGATTTAGGTAGTTATGTTCTCTATACAGTCAGTGTGATTCAGGTAGTTATGTTCTCTATACAGTCAGTGTGATTCAGGTAGTTATGTTCTCTATACAGTCAGTGTGATTCAGGTAGTTATGTTCTCTCTATACAGTCAGTGTGATTCAGGTAGTTATGTTCTCTCTCTACAGTCAGTGTGATTTAGGTAGTTATATTCTCTCTCTACAGTCAGTGTGATTCAGGTAGTTATGTTCTCTCTATACAGTCAGTGTGATTCAGGTGGTTATGTTCTCTATACAGTCAGTGTGATTCAGGTGGTTATGTTCTCTATACAGTCAGTGTGATTCAGGTAGTTATGTTCTCTATACAGTCAGTGTGATTTAGGTAGTTATGTTCTCTCTCTACAGTCAGTGTGATTCAGGTAGTTATGTTCTCTCTATACAGTCAGTGTGATTTAGGTAGTTATGTTCTCTCTCTAGAGTCAGTGTGATTCAGGTGGTTATGTTCTCTCTCTACAGTCAGTGTGATTCAGGTAGTTATGTTCTCTCTATACAGTCAGTGTGATTCAGGTGGTTAGGTTCTCTCTCTACAGTCAGTGTGATTCAGGTGGTTATGTTCTCTCTATACAGTCAGTGTGATTCAGGTAGTTATGTTCTCTCTCTACAGTCAGTGTGATTTAGGTAGTTATGTTCTCTCTCTACAGTCAGTGTGATTCAGGTAGTTATGTTCTCTATACAGTCAGTGTGATTTAGGTAGTTATGTTCTCTATACAGTCAGTGTGATTCAGGTAGTTATGTTCTCTCTACAGTCAGTGTGATTTATGTAGTTATGTTCTCTCTCTACAGTCAGTGTGATTCTGGTAGTTATGTTCTCTCTACAGTCAGTGTGATTTAGGTAGTTATGTTCTCTATACAGTCAGTGTGATTCTGGTAGTTATGTTCTCTCTACAGTCAGTGTGATTTAGGTAGTTATGTTCTCTCTATACAGTCAGTGTGATTCAGGTAGTTATGTTCTCTCTATACAGTCAGTGTGATTCAGGTAGTTATGTTCTCTATACAGTCAGTGTGATTCAGGTAGTTATGTTCTCTCTACAGTCAGTGTGATTCTGGTAGTTATGTTCTCTCTACAGTCAGTGTGATTTAGGTAGTTATGTTCTCTATACAGTCAGTGTGATTTAGGTAGTTATGTTCTCTCTCTACAGTCAGTGTGAATCAGGTAGTTATGTTCTCTATACAGTCAGTGTGATTCAGGTGGTTATGTTCTCTCTCTACAGTCAGTGTGATTCAGGTAGTTATGTTCTCTCTCTACAGTCAGTGTGATTCAGGTGGTTATGTTCTCTCTCTACAGTCAGTGTGATTTAGGTAGTTATGTTCTCTCTATACAGTCAGTGTGATTCAGGTAGTTATGTTCTCTATACAGTCAGTGTGATTCAGGTGGTTATGTTCTCTATACAGTCAGTGTGATTCTGGTAGTTATGTTCTCTATACAGTCAGTGTGATTTAGGTAGTTATGTTCTCTCTATACAGTCAGTGTGATTCAGGTAGTTATGTTCTCTCTACAGTCAGTGTGATTCAGGTGGTTATGTTCTCTCTCTACAGTCAGTGTGATTTAGGTAGTTATGTTCTCTCTATACAGTCAGTGTGATTCAGGTGGTTATGTTCTCTCTCTACAGTCAGTGTGATTCAGGTAGTTATGTTCTCTCTCTACAGTCAGTGTGATTCAGGTGGTTATGTTCTCTCTCTACAGTCAGTGTGATTCAGGTAGTTATGTTCTCTATACAGTCAGTGTGATTCAGGTAGTTATGTTCTCTATACAGTCAGTGTGATTCAGGTGGTTATGTTCTCTCTCTACAGTCAGTGTGATTCAGGTAGTTATGTTCTCTCTCTACAGTCAGTGTGATTCAGGTAGTTATGTTCTCTCTACAGTCAGTGTGATTCAGGTGGTTATGTTCTCTCTCTACAGTCAGTGTGATTTAGGTAGTTATGTTCTCTCTATACAGTCAGTGTGATTCAGGTAGTTATGTTCTCTCTATACAGTCAGTGTGATTCAGGTAGTTATGTTCTCTCTATACAGTCAGTGTGATTCAGGTAGTTATGTTCTCTCTCTACAGTCAGTGTGATTCAGGTAGTTATGTTCTCTCTCTACAGTCAGTGTGATTTAGGTAGTTATGTTCTCTCTACAGTCAGTGTGATTTAGGTAGTTATGTTCTCTCTACAGTCAGTGTGATTCAGGTAGTTATGTTCTCTATACAGTCAGTGTGATTCAGGTAGTTATGTTCTCTATACAGTCAGTGTGATTCAGGTGGTTATGTTCTCTCTCTACAGTCAGTGTGATTCAGGTAGTTATGTTCTCTCTCTACAGTCAGTGTGATTTAGGTAGTTATGTTCTCTATACAGTCAGTGTGATTCAGGTGGTTATGTTCTCTATACAGTCAGTGTGATTCAGGTAGTTATGTTCTCTCTATACAGTCAGTGTGATTCAGGTAGTTATGTTCTCTCTATACAGTCAGTGTGATTCAGGTAGTTATGTTCTCTCTCTACAGTCAGTGTGATTTAGGTAGTTATGTTCTCTCTCTACAGTCAGTGTGATTCAGGTAGTTATGTTCTCTCTACAGTCAGTGTGATTTAGGTAGTTATGTTCTCTATACAGTCAGTGTGATTCAGGTAGTTATGTTCTCTATACAGTCAGTGTGATTCAGGTAGTTATGTTCTCTCTCTACAGTCAGTGTGATTCAGGTAGTTATGTTCTCTCTACAGTCAGTGTGATTCAGGTAGTTATGTTCTCTCTACAGTCAGTGTGATTCAGGTAGTTATGTTCTCTATACAGTCAGTGTGATTCAGGTAGTTATGTTCTCTCTACAGTCAGTGTGATTTAGGTAGTTATGTTCTCTATACAGTCAGTGTGATTCAGGTAGTTATGCTCTCTCTATACAGTCAGTGTGATTTAGGTAGTTATGTTCTCTCTACAGTCAGTGTGATTCAGGTAGTTATGTTCTCTATACAGTCAGTGTGATTCAGGTAGTTATGTTCTCTATACAGTCAGTGTGATTCAGGTGGTTATGTTCTCTCTCTACAGTCAGTGTGATTCAGGTAGTTATGTTCTCTCTCTACAGTCAGTGTGATTTAGGTAGTTATGTTCTCTCTATACAGTCAGTGTGATTCAGGTAGTTATGTTCTCTCTATACAGTCAGTGTGATTCAGGTAGTTATGTTCTCTCTCTACAGTCAGTGTGATTCAGGTAGTTATGTTCTCTCTCTACAGTCAGTGTGATTTAGGTAGTTATGTTCTCTATACAGTCAGTGTGATTCAGGTGGTTATGTTCTCTATACAGTCAGTGTGATTCAGGTAGTTATGTTCTCTCTATACAGTCAGTGTGATTCAGGTAGTTATGTTCTCTCTATACAGTCAGTGTGATTCAGGTAGTTATGTTCTCTCTCTACAGTCAGTGTGATTTAGGTAGTTATGTTCTCTCTCTACAGTCAGTGTGATTCAGGTAGTTATGTTCTCTCTACAGTCAGTGTGATTTAGGTAGTTATGTTCTCTATACAGTCAGTGTGATTCAGGTAGTTATGTTCTCTATACAGTCAGTGTGATTCAGGTAGTTATGTTCTCTCTCTACAGTCAGTGTGATTCAGGTAGTTATGTTCTCTCTACAGTCAGTGTGATTCAGGTAGTTATGTTCTCTCTACAGTCAGTGTGATTCAGGTAGTTATGTTCTCTATACAGTCAGAGTGATTCAGGTAGTTATGTTCTCTCTACAGTCAGTGTGATTTAGGTAGTTATGTTCTCTATACAGTCAGTGTGATTCAGGTAGTTATGTTCTCTCTCTACAGTCAGTGTGAATCAGGTAGTTATGTTCTCTATACAGTCAGTGTGATTCAGGTGGTTATGTTCTCTCTCTACAGTCAGTGTGATTCAGGTAGTTATGTTCTCTCTCTACAGTCAGTGTGATTCAGGTGGTTATGTTCTCTCTCTACAGTCAGTGTGATTTAGGTAGTTATGTTCTCTCTATACAGTCAGTGTGATTCAGGTAGTTATGTTCTCTATACAGTCAGTGTGATTCAGGTGGTTATGTTCTCTATACAGTCAGTGTGATTCTGGTAGTTATGTTCTCTATACAGTCAGTGTGATTTAGGTAGTTATGTTCTCTCTATACAGTCAGTGTGATTCAGGTAGTTATGTTCTCTCTACAGTCAGTGTGATTCAGGTGGTTATGTTCTCTCTCTACAGTCAGTGTGATTTAGGTAGTTATGTTCTCTCTATACAGTCAGTGTGATTCAGGTAGTTATGTTCTCTCTATACAGTCAGTGTGATTCAGGTAGTTATGTTCTCTCTATACAGTCAGTGTGATTCAGGTAGTTATGTTCTCTCTCTACAGTCAGTGTGATTCAGGTAGTTATGTTCTCTCTCTACAGTCAGTGTGATTTAGGTAGTTATGTTCTCTCTACAGTCAGTGTGATTTAGGTAGTTATGTTCTCTCTACAGTCAGTGTGATTCAGGTAGTTATGTTCTCTATACAGTCAGTGTGATTCAGGTAGTTATGTTCTCTATACAGTCAGTGTGATTCAGGTGGTTATGTTCTCTCTCTACAGTCAGTGTGATTCAGGTAGTTATGTTCTCTCTCTACAGTCAGTGTGATTCAGGTAGTTATGTTCTCTCTACAGTCAGTGTGATTCAGGTGGTTATGTTCTCTCTCTACAGTCAGTGTGATTTAGGTAGTTATGTTCTCTCTATACAGTCAGTGTGATTCAGGTAGTTATGTTCTCTCTATACAGTCAGTGTGATTCAGGTAGTTATGTTCTCTCTATACAGTCAGTGTGATACAGGTAGTTATGTTCTCTCTCTACAGTCAGTGTGATTCAGGTAGTTATGTTCTCTCTCTACAGTCAGTGTGATTTAGGTAGTTATGTTCTCTCTACAGTCAGTGTGATTTAGGTAGTTATGTTCTCTCTACAGTCAGTGTGATTCAGGTAGTTATGTTCTCTATACAGTCAGTGTGATTCAGGTAGTTATGTTCTCTATACAGTCAGTGTGATTCAGGTGGTTATGTTCTCTCTCTACAGTCAGTGTGATTCAGGTAGTTATGTTCTC
This sequence comes from Oncorhynchus clarkii lewisi, assembly GCF_045791955.1. Taxonomy (NCBI): domain Eukaryota; kingdom Metazoa; phylum Chordata; class Actinopteri; order Salmoniformes; family Salmonidae; genus Oncorhynchus; species Oncorhynchus clarkii. The sequence continues at coordinate 6,010,801 of NC_092165.1, read as the reverse complement.
TCTCTACAGTCAGTGTGATTTAGGTAGTTATGTTCTCTCTATACAGTCAGTGTGATTCAGGTAGTTATGTTCTCTCTATACAGTCAGTGTGATTCAGGTAGTTATGTTCTCTCTATACAGTCAGTGTGATTCAGGTAGTTATGTTCTCTCTCTACAGTCAGTGTGATTCAGGTAGTTATGTTCTCTCTACAGTCAGTGTGATTCAGGTGGTTATGTTCTCTCTCTACAGTCAGTGTGATTTAGGTAGTTATGTTCTCTCTATACAGTCAGTGTGATTCAGGTAGTTATGTTCTCTCTATACAGTCAGTGTGATTCAGGTAGTTATGTTCTCTCTATACAGTCAGTGTGATTCAGGTAGTTATGTTCTCTCTCTACAGTCAGTGTGATTCAGGTAGTTATGTTCTCTCTCTACAGTCAGTGTGATTTAGGTAGTTATGTTCTCTCTACAGTCAGTGTGATTTAGGTAGTTATGTTCTCTCTACAGTCAGTGTGATTCAGGTAGTTATGTTCTCTATACAGTCAGTGTGATTCAGGTAGTTATGTTCTCTATACAGTCAGTGTGATTCAGGTAGTTATGTTCTCTCTATACAGTCAGTGTGATTCAGGTAGTTATGTTCTCTCTATACAGTCAGTGTGATTCAGGTAGTTATGTTCTCTCTCTACAGTCAGTGTGATTTAGGTAGTTATGTTCTCTCTCTACAGTCATTGTGATTCAGGTAGTTATGTTCTCTCTACAGTCAGTGTGATTTAGGTAGTTATGTTCTCTATACAGTCAGTGTGATTCAGGTAGTTATGTTCTCTATACAGTCAGTGTGATTCAGGTAGTTATGTTCTCTCTCTACAGTCAGTGTGATTCAGGTAGTTATGTTCTCTCTACAGTCAGTGTGATTCAGGTAGTTATGTTCTCTCTACAGTCAGTGTGATTCAGGTAGTTATGTTCTCTATACAGTCAGTGTGATTCAGGTAGTTATGTTCTCTCTACAGTCAGTGTGATTTAGGTAGTTATGTTCTCTATACAGTCAGTGTGATTCAGGTAGTTATGCTCTCTCTATACAGTCAGTGTGATTTAGGTAGTTATGTTCTCTCTACAGTCAGTGTGATTCAGGTAGTTATGTTCTCTATACAGTCAGTGTGATTCAGGTAGTTATGTTCTCTATACAGTCAGTGTGATTCAGGTGGTTATGTTCTCTCTCTACAGTCAGTGTGATTCAGGTAGTTATGTTCTCTCTCTACAGTCAGTGTGATTTAGGTAGTTATGTTCTCTCTATACAGTCAGTGTGATTCAGGTAGTTATGTTCTCTCTATACAGTCAGAGTGATTCAGGTAGTTATGTTCTCTCTCTACAGTCAGTGTGATTCAGGTAGTTATGTTCTCTCTCTACAGTCAGTGTGATTTAGGTAGTTATGTTCTCTATACAGTCAGTGTGATTCAGGTGGTTATGTTCTCTATACAGTCAGTGTGATTCAGGTAGTTATGTTCTCTCTATACAGTCAGTGTGATTCAGGTAGTTATGTTCTCTCTATACAGTCAGTGTGATTCAGGTAGTTATGTTCTCTCTCTACAGTCAGTGTGATTTAGGTAGTTATGTTCTCTCTCTACAGTCAGTGTGATTCAGGTAGTTATGTTCTCTCTACAGTCAGTGTGATTTAGGTAGTTATGTTCTCTATACAGTCAGTGTGATTCAGGTAGTTATGTTCTCTATACAGTCAGTGTGATTCAGGTAGTTATGTTCTCTCTCTACAGTCAGTGTGATTCAGGTAGTTATGTTCTCTCTACAGTCAGTGTGATTCAGGTAGTTATGTTCTCTCTACAGTCAGTGTGATTCAGGTAGTTATGTTCTCTATACAGTCAGTGTGATTCAGGTAGTTATGTTCTCTCTACAGTCAGTGTGATTTAGGTAGTTATGTTCTCTATACAGTCAGTGTGATTCAGGTAGTTATGCTCTCTCTATACAGTCAGTGTGATTTAGGTAGTTATGTTCTCTCTCTACAGTCAGTGTGATTCAGGTGGTTATGTTCTCTATACAGTCAGTGTTATTCAGGTGGTTATGTTCTCTATACAGTCAGTGTGATTCAGGTGGTTATGTTCTCTATACAGTCAGTGTGATTCAGGTGGTTATGTTCTCTATACAGTCAGTGTGATTCAGGTAGTTGTGTTCTCTCTATACAGTCAGTGTGATTCAGGTAGTTATGTTCTCTCTATACAGTCAGTGTGATTCAGGTAGTTATGTTCTCTCTCTACAGTCAGTGTGATTTAGGTAGTTATGTTCTCTCTCTACAGTCAGTGTGATTCAGGTAGTTATGTTCTCTCTATACAGTCAGTGTGATTTAGGTAGTTATGTTCTCTCTCTACAGTCAGTGTGATTCAGGTGGTTATGTTCTCTATACAGTCAGTGTGATTCAGGTGGTTATGTTCTCTCTCTACAGTCAGTGTGATTCAGGTGGTTATGTTCTCTATACAGTCAGTGTGATTCAGGTGGTTATGTTCTCTATACAGTCAGTGTGATTCAGGTGGTTATGTTCTCTCTACAGTCAGTGTGATTTAGGTAGTTATGTTCTCTCTCTACAGTCAGTGTGATTCAGGTGGTTATGTTCTCTCTCTACAGTCAGTGTGATTCAGGTAGTTATGTTCTCTCTCTACAGTCAGTGTGATTCTGGTAGTTATGTTCTCTCTACAGTCAGTGTGATTCTGGTAGTTATGTTCTCTCTCTACAGTCAGTGTGATTCAGGTGGTTATGTTCTCTCTCTACAGTCAGTGTGATTCAGGTAGTTATGTTCTCTATACAGTCAGTGTAATTTAGGTAGTTATGTTCTCTATACAGTCAGTGTGATTCAGGTGGTTATGTTCTCTCTCTACAGTCAGTGTGATTCAGGTGGTTATGTTCTCTCTCTACAGTCAGTGTGATTCAGGTAGTTATGTTTTCTCTCTCTACAGTCAGTGTGATTCTGGTAGTTATGTTCTCTCTACAGTCAGTGTGATTTAGGTAGTTATGTTCTCTATACAGTCAGTGTGATTTAGGTAGTTATGTTCTCTCTCTCTACAGAAAACGGATGGTGTTCCTACTGTCTCTCCTCCAATTCCCCTGAACATGGTCCCGACCTCTGTTGACGACATGTACAACGGCTGTAGACCGAAAATGTATTGGCGCGTAAATAACAAATATCTTGAGGAGGATAAAAGCCTAACTGATATCTTCAAACAATCCTGGACGACAGCAGAAAAGTGTGCAAGAAGCAAGACCATTACAGACAATCTTACACTGCAGCCTATCCAGGCTCTCTGTGCTTACAGTGCACGACACCCAGCAATATACAATGTTTTTAACGAAGCATGTCGCACCGGTAATTCAGTCTACACCTCGTCCTTCAAGTTCCGCTCCCTGCATTTCCTGCTGACTGAAGCTATTCTCCTCCTGAAAGAAAACCCAGACCAAAACCGCTGTTACACCACATACAGAAGAACCAACATGGAGTTTACAGGTAAAGTGAACACGGAAATGCGTTTTGGCTTCTTTGCCTCCAGCTCTTTCCGAAAGGACTTGACACATTTTGGAGAGAAGTCCTGCTTTGAGATAAAGACATGTTTTGGCGCTTCCATCAACCCATACTCAGTGTGTCAAGATGAGAAGGTGGTGTTGATTCCACCCTATGAAGTGTTCAAAATTACTGAGGTGATCAAGAAAGAAGACGCAAAGGATCTTTGGTGCGATGTTGTGTACAAACTATGGAGCATCAAAACACAGAGTGACCTGAATTGCAAGTTGGTCATTTCCAAATAGGGTGAAATCAAACCAGCACATCTGCTTTTCCACAGTCTGTAAAACATAGTATGTAGTCTACAGTACACCCCTCCCCAAGTACATCCACCATGAACGGAGAATGATCAATCATTACTAACTCTCAGCTGTTATGCTACTGTCAATTGGCGTGATTTCTATTGCTTGCACAGTCAAGACAAGACAATGCTTGCTCATATAATGATTCCTCTTTTCTGATATTGTTGACATTGTTTGGCATGTAGCTTTTGCTGTGACCAATAAAATGTGATATTTTTTTCTCCATCTGATTGTAAATTAAATTAAAGTAGTGTTAGGTTAAGCTCTTTGTGTATGAGAAGAGTATAATTATTTAGTTGACTGTAGTGGACTGTAGGAATGTGTACTCCCAATAACTCTCCTGTGGTGTGCACGGAGGAGCATGGAGAAATCCTGGCTGATGGAAAAGTACTGAAGTATATCTTTGTGGAAGGGAGGGGGTGAGAACTAAGGGTATAAGTGGACACTGCACTGTATTCAATGTACTGTATCCAGTTGTGTATCTTTGCTGAGTAAACATTTGAAACATCACTCGGAGTTTGGGCTCTTTTGTATGATAAATATGTTCATTGTATATTACTAAATTGGTCTTATCACATCTCATGTTCTTTTTATATACCAACTCTGTTATAGATCTACGGATGATACAAAAAAAAATAACTTACATTTTTTTTTATTTTAATTATATATTGGACCTTTATTTAGCTAGGCAAGTCAGTTAAGAACAAATTCTTATTTACAATGATGGCCTACCAAAAGGTAAAAGGCCTCCTGCAGGGACGGGGGTTTGGGATTAAAACAATAAATACAATATAAATATAGGGACAAAACACACATCACAACAAGTGTGACGACCCTCCCACTCTGTCTGCCCAATTCTTTCTCTTTGCTCTTGTTTTCCTTATTAGGATGTCGGCGTGCGGAGCTGGGAGGTTCGTCAGCGACATGGGACACACCATCTTCCCCATTCATTGAGGAAACTCTCTCCATGCTGATGCACTGATAGATTTTCGTTGTGGCATTTTTTGTGGCCTGTTTGTTTGTTTGTTTGTTTGCTTTGGCACCTTTCAAAACCCCTCATTATCACATTTATGCACACTTACACTACTGATTACTGACGACACACACCATTGTTAATTTTATTTAGTTTACTTCAGTTAATAAATATGTTTTGTTATTCCTTATCTCCACGTTATCTCCCTTTTTGTTACGAACTTTGAGCCGGTTCGTGACACAAGAGACACAACACTACATAAAGAGAGACCTAAGACAACGTAACAAGGCAGCAAAACATGACAACACAGCATGGTAGCAACACAGCATGGTAGCAGCACAAACAAGGTACAAACATTATTGGGCAAAGTCAACAGCATGAAGGTAGAGACAACAATACATCATACAAAGCAGCCTCGACTGTCAGTAAGAGTGTCCATGATTGAGTCTATGAATGAAGAGATTGAGAACTATCCAGTTTGAGTGTTTGTTGCAGCTCGTTTCAGTCGCTAGCTGCAACTCTGAAAAGAGGTGCGACTCAGGGATGTGGGTGCTTTGGGACCTTTAAACGAATGTGACTGGCAGAACAGGTGTTGTATGTGGAGGGTGAGGGCTGCAGTAGGTATCTCAGACAGGGGGGAGTGAGGCCTAAGAGGGTTTTATAAATAAGCATCAACCAGTGGGTCTTGTGACGGGTATACAGAGACGACCAGTTTACAGAGGAGTATAGAGTGCAGTGATGTGTCCTATAAGGAGCATTGGTGGAAAATCTGATTGCCGAATGGTAAAGAATATCTAGCCGCTCGAGAGCACCATTACCTGCCGAGATATAAATGATCTCAGTAATCTAGCATGGGTAGGATGGTCATCTGAATCAGGGTTAGTTTGGCAGCTAGGGTGAAAGAGGAGCTATTACGATAGAGGAAACCAAGTCTATATTTAACTTTAGCCTGCAGCTTTGGTGTGTGCTGAGAGAAGGACAGTTTACTGTCTAGCCATACTCCCAAGTACTTTTATGAGGTGACTACCTCAAGCTCTAAACCCTCAGAGGTAGTAGTTAGTTAGTTAGTTAGTAGGTGACTACTACCTCTGAGGGTTTAGAGCTTGACACCTGTGGGAAGAGGGGCATTCTTCTTACCAAACCACGTGACCTTTGTTTTGGAGGTGTTCAGAACAAGGATAAGGGTAGAGAAAGCTTGATGGACAATAAGAAAGCTTTGTTGTAGAGCATTTAACACAAAATCCGGAGAGGGGCCTGTATCATCTGCATATAAATGGATGAGAGAGCTTCCTACTGCCTGAACTACAGTTGAAGTCGGATGTTTACATACACCTTAGCCAAATACATTTAAACTAAGTTTTTCACAATTCCTGACATTTAATCCTAGTAAAAATTCCCTGTTTTAGGTCAGTTAGGATCAACACTTTATTTTAAGAATGTGAAATGTCAGAATAACAGTAGAGAGAACGATTTATTTCAGCTTTTATTTCAGCTTTTGATTTTTATTTTTTATTTTATTTCTTTCATCACATTCCCAGTGGGTGAGAAGTTTACATACACTCAATTAGTATTTGGTAGCATTGACTTTAAATAGTTTAACTTGGGTCAAACATTTCAGGTAGCTTTCCACAATAAGTTGCATGAATTTTGGCCCATTCCTCCTGGCAGAGCTGGTGTAACGGAGTCAGGTTTGTAGGCCTCCTTGCTCGCGCACGCTTTTTCAGTTCTGCCCACACATTTTCTATAGGATTGAGGTCAGGGCTTTGTGATGGCCACTCCAATACATTGACTTGTTGTCCTTAAGCCATTTGGCCATAATTTTGGATGTATGCTTGGGGACATGGTCCATTTGTGACCAAGCTTTAACTTCCTGATTGATGTTTCTTCAACATATCCACATAATATTCTTCCTCATGATGCCATCTATTTTGTGAAGTGCACCAGTGCCTCATGCAGAAAAGCACCCCCACAACATGATGCTGCCACCCCCGTGCTTCACAGTTGGGATGGTGTTCTGTGGCTTGCAAGCCTCCCCCTTTTTCTTCCAAACATAATAATGGTCATTATGGCCAAACTGTTCTATTTTTTGTTTCAATAGACCAGAGGACATTCCTCCAAAATGTACGATCTTTGTCCGCATGTGCAGTTGCAAACCGTAGTCTGGCTTTTTTATGGCGGTTTTGGAGCAGTGGCTTCTTCTTTGCTGAGCAGCCATTTTGGTTATGTTGATTTAGAACTCGTTTTAATGTGGATATAGATACTTCTGTACCTGTTTCCTCCAGCATCTTCACAAGGTCCTTTGCTGTTTTTCTGGGATTGATTTGCACTTTTTGAACCAAAGTATGTTCATCTGTAGGAGACAGAATGTGTCTCCTTCCTGAGTGGTATGGCGGCTTCGTGGTCCCATGGTGTTTATACTTGCGTACTATTGTTTGTATAGATGAACTTGGTACCTTCAGGCATTTGGAAATTGCTCTCAAGGACGAACCAGACTTGTGGAGGTCTACAATTTTTTTTCTGAGGTCTTGGCTGATATTTTTAGATTTTCCCATGATGTCAAGCAAAGAGGCACTGAGTTTGAAGGTAGGCCTGGAGATGCATCCACAGGTACACCTCTAATTGACTCAAACGATGTCAATTAGCCTACCAAGCATCTAAAGCCACAACTTCATTTTTTTCGAATTTTCCAAGCTGTTTAAAGGCACAGTCAACTTAGTGTACGTATTCTTCTGACCCACTGGAATTGTGATACAGTGACATAATCTGTCTGTAAACAATTGTTGGAAAAATGATTTGTGTCATGCACAAAGTAGATGTCCTATCTGACTTGCCAAAACTAGTTTGTTAACAAGAAATTTGGGGAGTGGTTGGAAAACAAGTTTTAATGACTCCAACCTTAGTGTATGTAAACTTCCGACTTCAACAGTACAACTAATTCTAACTGTATGTTGTTGATGTAAATTGAGAAGAACGTGGGGCCTAGGATTGAGCCTTGGGGTACTCCCTTGTTGACAGGCAGTGTCTGAGACAGCAGATTTTCTGACTTTATACACTGCACTCTTTGAGATAGGTAGTTAGTTAGCAAACCAGGCCAAAGACCCCTCAGAAACACCAATACTCCTTAGCCGGCAGACAAGAATGGAATGGTCTACGGTATCAAAAGCTTTGGCCAAGTCAAGCACAATATTGCTTGGAATCAAGGGCAATGGTGACATCATTGAGAACCTTTAAGGTTGCAGTGACACATCCATAACCTGAGCGGATACCAGATTGCATACTCGAGAGTATACTATAGACATTAAGAAAGCCGTCAGTTTATTTTAGACAAGTTTTTCCAGCACTTTGGATTAACAGGGCAAAATAGAAATAGGCCTGTAACAGTTAGGATCAGCTTGATCTCCCCCTTTAAATAAAGGACGAACTGTGCCTTCCAAGCAATGGGATCCTCCCCATAAAGGAGATACATGCTTTGTGATGATAGGGGCAGCAACCTTAAAGAAGAAAGGGTCTAAACCATCTGACCCAGATGCTTTTTGGGGGTTAGGTTTAAGGAGCTCCTTTAGCACCTCGGACTCAGTGACTGCCTGCAGGGAGAAACTTTGTAGCGGGGCAGGGGAAAAAGAGGGAGAAGCATCGGGATAGTCACATTAGAAGGGGTGGTAGATGAGGAAATGTTGGACGGGAAAGGAGGAATGGCTGAGTCAAATAGGAATCCTGACTTAATGAAGTGGTGGTTAAAGAGTTCAGCCATGTGCTTCTTGTCAGTAACAAACACATCATCAACATTAAGGGACATGGGCAGCTGTGAGGAGGAGGGTTTATTCTCCAGGTCTTTAACCGTTTTCCAGAACTTCTTGGGGTTAGACCCACAGAGAGAGAACTGCTCCTTAAAGTAACTAACTTTGGCCTTCCGGATAGCCTGAGATCAAGCTGATTCTATACCATTTTACAGAGGCCAGATCACGAAGGAAGGCTTGCTCATGAAAGTTTTTTAGCAAGCGTCTATGACAAATCAGAACAGGTTGTTTCACTGAGCAGCCATTACGAACACAGGCTGTAAAACAGTGATCACTAAGGTCATTACAGAAAACACCAGACTGATACCCATCAGGATTATTTGTAAGGATACCATCGAGGAGAGTAGCCTTTTCTGGGTGTTTGGAGTCATACCTTGTGGGATTGGTGATAATCTGAGAAAGATTGAGGGAGTCCTATTGCTTTAGGACTTGGTCAGGTGGTTTAACAGGTTTAGTTCACCTAGCAGGACAAATTCAGACTTAGTGTAAGGGGCCAGGAAAGAGCTTAGGGCAGGTAGGGTACAGGCTGGTACTGATGCGGGACGATAGCACCCAGCAACAAAGAGCTATTTGAAAGTTTAATGCTTCAAACCAGCAAATCAAATTGTTTGGGGACAGACTTGGTGGAGACAACCGAGCACTGAAGGTGATCCTTGGTAAAGATTGCCACTCCCCCACCTTTGGAAGATCTGTCTTGCCGAAAAAGGTTATAACCAGAAAGGTTAACATCAGTATTCAAAACACTCTTCCTTAACCACGTCTCAGTAATGACCAACACATCTGGATTGGAGCTGTGAACCCACACTTTCAATTGATCCATTTTAGGTAATAAGCTTCTAGTGTTAACGTGCAGAAAACCCAGGCTTTAACGAGAGCATAAATCAGTGGAGCAGATATCAGAATTGGGGCTAGCAGTAGATGGGCCAGGGTGTACATGCACATTTCTAGATATCATCAACAGTAATAGAATCAAGGCACGGCATAGTACGGGGAGAGCTCTGCAGTGCTGATTTGTGACATCTGGCAACAAGATCATATTGTACAGCAATTTCATCAGGTAACATGAATACAAAGCTGGCGAGAGGTGGTTAGAATAGGATGGGAGGCCAAAAGTCTGTGCAACCAATAGAGTCAGAATCCCGAGTGTGGCAACAAAGTCTGTCCCACGGTTGGATAAAGAACGTTTGTAGTCAACAAAGTATGCAGGAGTCATGAGGCAAATAGCAAAATGCACAAGAAAAAAATAAAATATATAGCGACTTGGGGCTAGCCATTGTAAGTTCAGAGTCACTCGTCCTAACAGTGCATGTGTGCTGGAGGCGAGCGAAAGCTCGGGAGAGAGGGGTGAGTGTGGTGGAGGTACCTGTACCAGATAGGGGGAGACAGGCCAGAGCAGACTGTGAACCGATAGCCAGGTGGAATCCAAGCAGCAGCACAGCGGGCAATGGGAGTAGGTGTGTGTCACACCCTCTTGGAAGAAGCTTTTATTCCTGGAGGCAGATTTCTTGTAGAAAATTCCAGTGAATGGTCTTTGAACAGCAGGAGGGGGCTTCAGAGGATGCTTCAAAGACTCCTGACACTTGTTGGGCCAAATGCCCTTTTACTTCACACCTTAGTGCTAGATGATGTATCAAACTGTTAGATGAATCAAACTGAAAGACAAAGTAGCTAAGTTAGCAATAATATTAATATAAATCATCAGCTGTCAACATCAGGATAGAATTTGAGAGCACTAGTTAGCTCCAAAGTGGTTATAGCTTTGACTGCATGCTGACATTGCATTCAGAGCCATTCAGTGGCTTGCTAGACTTCAACCTTCATTTTAACAGGTTCCTGTGAAGCAACTGTAATGACAGCTCACCACAACATACCACAAAGTTTCCTGATTAGCAAGGGGTAGTCTGTCTTTAACTTCATGGTGTATTAGAAACACAGTCTGAGATCACAAAATATAAAGGATTGGTGACAGCAAATGAGCATTGCATCTGCATACTATTTCAGAGGCTATATGAGCGAGTGAGTGAGTGAGTGAATGAACAAATATGATATCTGAACCAGCAGAAACTTAATGTACAATGACGTGAACATGTACTGTACTGTCTACAAAAAAATACCAATTCAGACTTGAATTGGAAGGTACCAGAGGACAAATGGAAAGAGTCAGGTAGCCTAGTGGTTAAGAGCGTTGGGCTAGTAATTGAAAGGTCGATGGTTTTAATTCCCGAGCCGACTAGGTGAAATATCTGTTCATGTGCCCTTGAGCAAGGCACTTTACACTAATTGCTTCCGTAAGTCACTCTGGATAAGAGCGTCTGCAAAATGACTAAAATGTAATGATAGCAAAGGATGAATTGAAAGAGTCAGGTTGACGTGCTATACCGAAAGAACAGTTCATGACTATACATTCAGTGGTCAGTTTAGTAGTTACATCACCCTGTTCACCATAGTGGTTTGCTCCTACAGACAGTCACATGGCTGTGGCTTGCTGTATAAAGCAGACAGGCATCGAGGCATTCAGTCACTTTTCGATTGAATGTTAGAATGGGCAAAACGAGTGACCTAAGCGAGCACGGTATGATCGCTGGTACCAGGCGCGCCGGTTCCAGTATCTCAGAAACGGACGGCCTCTTGGGTTTTTCACACGACAGTGTCTAGGGTTTCAGATAATGGTGCGAATAACAAGAAACATCCAGTCAGAGGCAGTACTTTGGGCGAAAACAGCTCATTGATGAGAGGTTGAAGGAGAAATGCTAGAATATTGCAAGCTAACAGACAAATAATGGCAGAGTGCAACAGTCAGTGGTTGAAAAAAAGACCCAATTGTCATACTTGAGTAAAAGTAAAGATACCTTAATAGAAAATGACTCAAGTGAAAGTTACCCAGTAAAATACTACTTGAGTAGAAGTCTAAACATATTTGGTATCAAATATACTTAAGTATCAAAAGTAAATGTAATTGCTAAAATATACACAAGTATCAAAAGTAAAAGTATAAATAATTTCTAATTCCTTATATAAAGCAAACCACGCTGCATCATTTGCTTGTTTTTTTATTTACTGATAGCCAGGGGCACGCTCCACGCTCCAACGCTCCAACGCTGAGACATCATTTACAAACAAAGCATGTGTAGGGACTCTACCAGATCAGAGGGAGTAGAGATGACCATGATGTTCTCTTGATAAGTGTGTGAATTAGGCAACTTTCTTGTCCTGCGTACAGGCTGACTACACAGCTCGCGTCGCGTGAGCATTGCAAACTAAATTTTGAAATCTATATTATTCAATTATTGCATGCGTGCGCCAATGAGCATCTGCGTTGCCAAGGGCTAAAATAAAAGTCAGTTCTATTTGTGACGCAGATCGCGCTGTAAGTCCTGCCTCGCCCATCTCCTCATTGGTTTATAGAAACAGGTACCCACGTGCCATCTCCTCATTGGTTATACCCACGTGGGTGACTGAAAATGTATGAAAGTTGCCAATCGCAATATAAAGTCAAGAGAAGAAAAAGCCTGGAAGGAGGAGAGATGACTAGAAACGATTCGGTTGACCGTTTTATGTGTGGATTAATTGGCGGAGTAGAGGACCTTGTGCATTTCAGGTAAAATAACAACTCAATGTTTATCTCCCAGGACAAATTAGCTAGCAACAGCAAGCTAGCTAAAAAGGACAAATCAGCTAGCAAGTGCAAGCTAGTTAGCTAAATTGCCATAAATGTTAAATGCTTTTTGACCTGTCCCCAAATTAATATAATTGGTTAAGAGTTTGTTTTGCTGTTTTAACCTGCGTGCCGTGATCGCGTTTGGTGTGGGCGGACAAAATACATGTATGCATGATGGCGCACGCGCGCAGTCGTTTTGGCTTCCGTGTTAGTACTTTTGGGTGTCAGGGAAAATGTATGGAGCAAAAAGTACATTATTTTCTTTAGGAATGTAGTGATGTAAAACTTGGCAATAATATAAATAGTAAAGTACAGATACCCCCCCCCAAAATATTAAAACTTCTTATGACTGGGGGCAGTATTGAGTAGCTTGGATGAATAAGGTGCCCAGAGTAAACTGCCTGCTACTCAGGCCCAGTTGCTAATATATGCATATTATTAGTACATTTTGATAGAAAACACTCTGAAGTTTCTAAAACTGTTTGAATGATGTCTGTGAGTATAACATAACTCATATGGCAGGCAAAAACCTGAGAAAAAATCCAACCAGGAAGTGGTAAATCTGAGGTTTGTAGTTTTTCAAGTCATTGACGATCGAATATACAGTGTCTATGGGGTCATATTGCACTTCCTAAGGCTTCCACTAGATGTTAAACGTCTTTAGAACCTTGTTTGATGCTTCTACTGTGAAGGATGAGGGAAGGAGAGCTCTTTGAGTTAGAGGTCTGCCAGAGTGGCATGAGTTGATCACGCTCGTTCACGTGAGAGTTAGCTCTGTACCATTGCATTTCTACAGACAAAGGAATTCTCCGGTTGAAACATTATTGAAGATTTATGATAAAAAAACATCCTAAAGATTGATTCTATACTTCGTTTGACATGTTTCTACGAACTGTAATATGACTTTTCATCTGAACTTTCGCCTGGACATGCCCGCGCGGCGTGAGTTTGGAATGTGTACTAAACGTGCAAACAAAAAGGAGCTATTTGGACATAAATGATGGACTTTATCGAACAAATCAAACACTTATTGTGGAACTGGGATTCCTGGGAGTGCATTCTGATGAACATCATCAAAGGTAAGTGAATATCTATAATGCTATTTCTGACTTCTGTTGACTACACATGGCAGATATCTGTTTGGGTTGTTTGGGCTCTGAGCGCTGTACTCAGATTATTGCATGGTGTGCTTTTTCCGTAAAGTAAAAAAAAAAATCTGACACAGCGGTTGCATTAAGGAGAAGGGGATCTAAAATTCCATGCATAACAGTTGTGTCTTTTAGCAATGTTTATTATAAGTATTTCTGTAAATTGATGTGGCTCTCCACAAAATCACCGGATGTTTTGGAACTTCTGAACGTAACGCGCCAATGTAAACTGAGATTTTTGGATATAAATATGAACTTTATCGAACAAAACATACATGTATTGTGTAACATGAAGTCCTATGAGTGTCATCTAATGAAGATCATCAAAGGTTAGTGATTACTTTTATCTCTATTTCTGCTTTTTGTGACTCCTCTCTTTGGCTGGAAAAATGGCTGTGTTTTTCTGTGACTAAGTACTGACTTAACAGAATAGTTTGGTGTGCTTTCGTCGTAAAGCTTTTTTGAAATCGGACACTGTGGTGGGATTAAAAACAAGTTTATCTTTAAAATGGTGTGAAATACTTGTACGTCTGAGGAATTTTAATTATGAGATTTCTGTTGTTTGAATTTGGCGCCCTGCACTTTCCCTGGCTGTTGTCAAATCGATCCCATTAACGGGATCTTAGCCGATCTCAGCCATTTAAGAAGTACTTTCAAGTATTTTTAATAAAGTACTTTACACCACTGGCAACAGAATGGCATCTCGGAACACACCACTCGTCATCCTTGTTATGGATGGGCTACTGTAGCTGACGACCACATTGCCATCTACCAGGACTTTGACAAAAAAGTTAGAGAAAGTAGAGCTAATTATGGCCCAACAATCCAGTGGCACTCCGTTCACTTCTTTCTAACAGATGCCATACTCTGGCACAAAATCAAAACATCGTAACAGAACACCTTCGGCTGAACCCAAGTGCATTTTGATCAGAATGTTGTCAACAACAAGTTGACCTTCACCCCACCGTTATTTTAGTCCCAATTTAGTCCACTTTGGAAAGGTGTCCTGCTTTAAGATCAATGCATGCTATGGTGCAGATGTCACCCCACTCTGCCATAGGTGATGAGACCGAGGTTTTAATCCCAGCGTTTGAGGTATTTGCAGTCACTAAAGTACAGACAAGCCCACTTGTGAATGACACATCAGGTGATTGTAACGTAGTCTATATAGTACTGAGCAGGGGAGTTCAGAGCAACCTTAATTGCAAGTTGCTAAGGGATGGATTGAAATGTACAGAACGGCTACCTGGAGGAAAATGGGGGAGGGTCATGCTTTTTCAATTTCAGTCAGGGCGAGGGTTTAGTACTTTTTAAATCTAGTCCATGAGAGGTTATTTAATTTGTAATTGATGAAAATTCAATATTTTTCAGTGTTTTAGAATTAGTTGTAATGTTGAAGTCGGAAGTTTACACACACTAAGGTTGGAGTCATTAAAACTTGTTTTTCAACCACTCCACAAATTTCTTGTTAACAAACTATAGTTTTGGCAAGTCCGTTAGGACATCTACTTTGTGCATTACACAAGTAATTTTTCCAACAATTGTTTACAAACAGATTATTTCACTTATAATTCACTGTAATACAATTCCAGTGGGTCAGACGTTTACATACACTAAGTTGACTGTGCCTTTAAACAGCTTGGAAAATTCCAGAAAATGATGTCATGGCTTTAGAAGCTTCTGATCGGATAATAGACATAATTTGAGTCAATTGGAGGTGTACCCGTGGATGTATTTCAAGGCCTACCTTCAAACTCAGTGCCTCTTTGCTTGACATCATGGGAAAATAAAAAGATATCAGCCAAGACCTGGAAGCAATTTCCAAACGCCTGAGGGTGCGTTTGGAACGTTCTCTTTACAAACAATAGTACATAAGTATAAACACCATGGGACCACGCAGCCGTCATACCGCTCAGGAAGAATAAGCGTTCTGTCTCCTAGAGATGAACGTACTTTGGTGCAAAAAGTGCAAATCAATCTCAGAACAACAGCAAAGGACCTTGTGAAGATGCTGGAGGAAACAGGTACATAAGTATCTATATCCACAGTAAAATTAGTCCTGTAACGACCTAACCTTAAAGACCGATCAGCAAGGAAGAAGCCACTGCTCAAAAACCGCCATAAAAAAGCCAAACTACAGTTTGCAACTGCACATGGGGGAAAAGATCAAACTTTTTGGAGAAACGCCCTCTGGTCTGATAAAACAAAAATAGAACTGCTTGGCCATCGTTATGTTTGGAGGAAAAAGGGGGAGGCTTGCAAGCTGAAGAACACCATCGCAACTGTAAAGCACGGGGGTGGCAGCATCATGTTGTGGGGGTGCTTTTCTGCATGAGGGACTGGTGCACTTCACAAAATAGATGGCATCATGAGGGAGAAAAATTATGTGGATATATTGAAGCAACAACTCAAGCATCAGTCAGGAAGTTAAAGCTTGGTCGCAAATGGGTCTTCCAAATGGACAGTGACCCCAAGCATACTTCCAAAGTTGTGGCAAAATGGCTTAAGGACAACAAGTCAAGGTATTGGAGTGGCCATCACAAAGCCCTGACCTCAATCCCATAGAACATGTGTGGGCAGAACTGAAAAAGCATGTGCGAGCAAGGAGGCCTACAAACCTGACTCGGTTACACCAGCTCACTCAGGAGGAATGGGCCAAAATTCACCCAAGTTTTTGTGGGAAGCTTGTGGAAGGCTACCTGAAACGTTTGACCTAAGTTAAACAATTTAAAGGCAATGCTACCAAATACTTATATAACTAAGCTGTTTTTCACACTGCAATGGATATTCCAACCCTGAGCCCCGGGCTGCTCTGCTCCTACTGATCAAAACCTTATTTTGTTGTGCTGCCTAACCACTACTGTGCTGTGTAGGCCTACAGTGGCTGTTCAGGAGGAGTGTCCAAAGATGATTCAGCTCATGGTGCTGAAAGTAGGAAAATTAATTTCAGCCGCTTCATTTGAGTTAGACTTTAACAAAGAGGGCTTTGTGTTGGAGACTGTTTCAGAAACTATGTAAGAAATAAGATATATGCCTACCTGTTTGACAAACATTAGGCTATCGGCTACTATATATATAGATTGTAAGTTAACGTTAACATTTTTCTGTGTCGGTAGGCCTTCTTGAAAGGCAGGCCTAACTTTTGTAAGAGAATATTCCCCTGAAATGTACAAAAAATGAATGGGAAGTCATTGGCACTGGACAAACAATATACACGGTGTCCAATACCACTCAATTCGGCGTTGTTTCGTTCAAAGTTGATTGCAATGCCATATGGCAAATGCCAGGTGTAACACTTTGAAAATCCAACAGGTGGCGAGTGCGCTCCACCGGGGTTTTTCATATTGCAAATGCAACACAAGTCAACATCCAAAAGCAACATTTTGAAAAAGTGAACATTTTTTCAAAAACCTAGCAACCCCTTAAAAAAGTGCTTTCTGGACCGTTTTTCGAAATTCTTTCGATTTTTTTTGTCAATTACACATGTGTAAGAACTGTATGAATATACTTTTATCCAATTTTATTATCATAATTTTTAAAACATTTTTTACTTGCGCATAAGGCATATGTTTTGTCCATTTGCAATATGATTTCATAGGAAGTCAAAGTCAAAAGTCACTTTTTTGGGGGCCAAATGCCATAAGAAATTTGACATGCTCAAAAGTCAAACTATACTTTGCTCAAACTATACTTTTGTCAACTTTTATCATCATTTCCCCCAAAAAATTTAAACTTGTGCATAAGGCATATGTTTTCTCCATTTGCAATAGTCAAAAGTCACTTTTTTGGGGGCCAAATGCCGTAAGAAATTTGACATGCTCAAAAATCATTTAGAAATGCAAAATTGACTGGCCCGATGAACTCGGGATGGCTGGGCAGTGATAGTTGTTCCTTTCCATCACTCGTTGTGTTAATTTTATCATGTCCATTTGGTGAAGTTTTTTCACTATAGAATCATATTGCAAATGCACGTGCATTTGCAATATGTTTCAATGGGCATGTACCATCACGAATTTGTCGTGCTCAAAAATCCTGTAGAAATGCAAAATTGACTGGCCCGATGAACTCGGGATGGCTGGGCAGTGATTCTGGTTCCTCTCCATCACTCGTTAGGGTTGATTTCAGAATGTCACTTTGGTGATGGTACCTCACTGTTTAAACATATTGCAAATGGACAAGAGTCACCAGCTAGTCACCGTCCATCAGTCAATTAGATATAATTCTGACACCAAACTGATACAAACTGACACCAAACCCACTTTTTCCAACTCGTTTAGTAGCCAACTATCACATACTTCAGAGCTGGTCCAAAATTCACAACGCCTTCGGTTCAAATCATTAAAAAAACGTAAAACACGTAGTTACGTTCTAGCTGCGGGCCCAGTTCTGATGTTATGTGTAGGCCTAGTTGAGGCGACCCCGAATCCCAAGTTTCGGCTCAATAGGTCATTTGGTGCCCGAGCAAGACCCTAATTGGTGCTGAAAATCCACTTTTTTTCCATGACTTGCTACGGGGTCCTTGAATGAGCTATTGAACAGAAACGTTGGGGTCCGTCTATATGGGTCGAGGCGGTCGCAATGCACCTAGTCTTGTGACTCTGGGACATTTCTAAATGTCATCATTTTCGTGATGCAAAAATGAATTGAAATTATTGCAAATGTACGAGGCTGTTTCTCGGTCCGAGAATCAAATCAAATCAAAATCAAATCAAATCAAATCAATTTTATTTATATAGCCCTTCGTACATCAGCTGATATCTCAAAGTGCTGTACAGAAACCCAGCCTAAAACCCCAAACAGCAAGCAATGCAGGTGTAGAAGCACGGTGGCTAGGAAAAACTCCCTTGAAAGGCCAAAACCTAGGAAGAAACCTAGAGAGGAACCAGGCTATGTGGGGTGGCCAGTCCTCTTCTGGCTGTGCCGGGTGGAGATTATAACAGAACATGGCCAAGACGTTCAAATGTTTATAAATGACCAGCATGGTCGAATAATAATAAGGCAGAACAGTTAAAACTGGAGTAGCAGCACGGTCAGGTGGACTGGGGACAGCAAGGAGTCATCATGTCAGGTAGTCCTGGGGCATGGTCCTAGGGCTCAGGTCAGTTGAAACTGGAGCAGCAGCACGGCCAGGTGGACTGGGGACAGCAAGGAGTCATCCTGTCAGGTAGTCCTGGGGCATGGTCCTAGGGCTCAGGTCCTCCAAGAGAGAGAAAGAAAGAGAGAAGGAGAGAATTAGAGAACGCACACTTAGATTCACACAGGACACCGAATAGGACAGGAGAAGTACTCCAGATATAACAAACTGACCCTAGCCCCCCGACACAAACAACTGCAGCATAAATACTGGAGGCTGAGACAGGAGGGGTCAGGAGATGCTGTGGCCCCATCCGAGGACACCCCCGGACAGGGCCAAACAGGAAGGATAAGAACCTTCTAGAGCCACGTAACTCACCACGCACTATCGACCTGAGGTCTAGAACAGGTTTCTAAAGTTTCGGAACTCTAGGTCTGACGGTTCTTTAAAAGTTCCAACAAGGTTAACTAATGCAGGCAGTGTATGCACTCTTTACGCACCCCAATGGGTCCCTCCTTCCAAGATGTGTGTGTGTGTGATTTAGTTTTTCTTTGAAATTTTATGGGAAAAAATGACTGATTTACAGTTCATGGGGGTTGCCTAATCACACATATGAAGTTTTGGAATGATCTAACCCTTCGAAACAGTCCCTGAGATACCAATTATGGCACTTCCGGTTGGCACAGGAAGCTATACGTCAACACACATCCTCATTGGGGTATGCTTTCACAGAATCCAGAGTTTTAAGTCTTTACGTTAAGAACTGACTGATTTACACACGATTGAATGCACTATTTCTAGCAAACTGCAGGCAGGGTATGGATATACACTTTTAGGGTGATTTTAACCACTTCCGGTTGGTCCAGGAAGCTTAGAGTCAACACAGGTAGACCTCATAGTGGCCTGATGGACTGTCATCAAAGACAGGTTCATACGGCATTCATAACCCACATAGGCTTCAGGTTGAATTTAGGGGTGCAGGCAATGTATTCCTATGGGGAGAGAAGTCATTATAATCTGTGAGGTTAGGCTTGCACGGATCGGGAGGACCTTAGGAACGTACCTGAGGTCGAATTGTGCTTCTCACCCTAACAGTTCTCTCACTGTCACCCAAAAGCAAATTACGTTGTGGGACAGGCTTCATTTTGGGCCTACTTTTCTAATGGTCGCTGCGCTTAGACCGAGCGAGCTAGAGATTATGGTAATGCCATTGCCTGCTCTCTGTGTCTTTAAGCACCGCACTTTGTCACTCCATCCTTGCTGTGTGTGTGTGAGAGCTTTTCTTTGACATCTGTTGGGAGAAATGACTGATTTACAGTTCAGGAGGGTTACCTAGTCACACATATGAAGTTTTGGAGAGATGTGACTTTTTTAACCCTTCAAAACAGACAGTGTGACCCAATTAAAGGCACTTCCGGTTGTCACAGGAAGCTATAAGTAAACACATATCTTTCTTGGGGTATGCTCTTACAGAATCCTGAGTTTAAAGTCTTTATGTTAAGAATTGACTGATCTACACAGGTTTGAATACAGTGATTTTCATAATGACAGGTTATGTGTTTCAAAACACAGTACTCCCTGTATATAATTGCCCTAATAGTGGATATGGGCATTTTCAACTGCTGAGACATTTCCTGATTTGTGCAGCTCAACAACCTTTGTTGCACATCATTACTGTGTTCCCGGGTCTTTCCCATAGTGATGGATGACTTTGTGAACTTGGCCTGTGTGTCACCTCATATTTATACCCCAGTGAAACAGGAAGTCAATGCTTACCACTTAAGTGTTCCTAATCATTCAGGTGAACTTAAAATCGTAAAATATGAATGGGAATATACTTCAGTTAGATTTACTCATAAGAATTTCTAGGGGTGTGGCATACATGTTTTGGATAAAACGTGTGTTTTATTTCAATAATTTTACTTCAATTAAAGGTTAGATTTTTGTGAATATTTTGAATGAAAGACCAATAGGATAAACAGCAAAGACCTTTTTTTCACAGCCATTTTGCTCATATTTACCAAGGGTGCCAATATTAGTGGAGGGCACTGTATACAGCTCTGGAACAAATTAAGAGACCACTTAAGAAGTATCAGTTTCTCTGATTTTACTATTTATAAATATGTGTTTGTGTAAAATTAACCATTTTGTTTTATTCTATAAACTACTGACAAATTCTCCCCCAAATTCCAATTTAGAGCATTTATTTGCAGAAAATGACAACTGGTCAAAATAACAAAAAAGACGCAGTGGTTGTCAGATCTCGAATAATGCAAAGAAAATCAGTTCATATTCATTTTTAAACAACACAATACTAATGTTTTAACTTGGGAAGAGTTCAGAAATCAATATTTGGTGGAATAACCCAATCACAACTTTCATGCGTCTTGGCATGTTCTGCACCAGTCTTTCACATTGATGTTTGGTGACTTTATGCCACTCCTGGCGCAAAAATTCAAGCAGCTCGGCTTTGTTTGATGGCTTGTGACCATCCATCTTCCTCTTGATCACATTCCAGAGGTTTTTAATGGGGTTCAGGTCTGGAGATTGGGCTGGCCATGACAGGGTCTTGATCTGGTGGTCCTACATCCACATCTTGATTGACCTGGCTGTGTGGCATGCAGCATTGTCCTGCTGGAAAAACCAATCCTCAGAGTTGGGCAACATTGTCAGAGCAGAAGGAAGCACGTTTTCTTCCAGGACAACCTTGTACGTGGCTTGATTCATGCGTCCTTCACAAAGACAAATCTGCCCGATTCCAGCCTTGCTGAAGCACTTCCAGATCAACACCAATCCTCCACCAAATTTCACAGTGGGTGCGAGACCTGGAGAGGCCTACAAGCCAAAGTGTCTCGCACCCACTGTGAAATGTGGTGGAGGATCGGTGAGAGATTTTCTCTTTTCTACCACTCTCACTTGCCATCTCCTCATTTTAATTCCATGCTGTCACTTGTCCACTCAAGCTTAACATTGTTGTCATCTATCGCCCATCAGGTTCCCTTGAAGAGTTTCTCAATGAGCTTGTCACCTTGATGAGCTCATTTCCTGACGATGGCTCACTGTTCTTTGTACTTGGCGACCTCAACCACCCGTCTGTCTTCGACTCATTTCTTTCCAACTCTCTCTTCCCCCCCCCCCAGCTTTGTCTCCCTTTCCTCCAAACCAAGCCACTCAGCCCCTGCCCAGAGTTTCATGTTCCATCGCAATCTTCGCTCCCTCTCTCCCACTACTATCTTCTATCCTATCATTTCTCCCTTCTGCTAAATCCTTCTCCCTCCTGTCTCCTGATTTTGTCGTCTTCAACTCTACTTTCCTGCCTTTCCGCATCCTATGACTCGCACTGTCCCCTTTCCTCCCAGCTGGCTCGGACCTCCCTTCCTGCTCCATGGCTGTGTGACTCAATGCGAGCTTACATAACAGGGCTGCGGGTGAAAATTGAGAAACTAAACACTGGAGGACCAATCATACTTTCACTCCCTCTGTATCCACTTCTACAAGCACTTTCTATCACTCTAAATTTCAAACGTCTGCCTCTAATCCCAGGAAACTATTTTCCACCTTCTCCTCCCCCCTCCCTCCTTGGGGACGACTGTCAACCACTTTGAAAAGAAGGTGGAAGACATCCGCTCCTCAATCACTTAGCCTATTGAGTCCATTGGTGCCACTCACACAGAACTATCCTACACCTTAACCCCTTTTTTTCCCTCTTTCTCCAGATGAAACTCTGTGACTAGTGAGGTCTGGCCTCCCGACAATCTGCTCGCTCAACCCATCCCCTCCCTTCTCCAGGCCGTCTCTGGAGACCTTCTCACTTCCTTCATCAACTCATCTCTGACCACTGCCTGTGTCCCCTCTGACTTCGAAATGACCCGAGTTGCTCCCTTTCTCAAGAAACCAACACTTGACTCATCTGATGTCAAACTACACACCCCATATTTCTTTTATTTTATTTCCAAAACACTTGAGCGTGCAGTCTCAACAACTTATCTCTCAGAGAACAATCTTCTTGACCATAACCAAGATGGTTCACTCAACCGAGACTGCTCTTGGATTGCATCCTACCTGGCAGGCCTCTCCTACCAGGTGATTTGCAGAGGATCTGTGTCTGCACCACACACATCACTACTGGTGTCCTCCAGGGTTCGGTTCTAGGCCCTCTCATCTTCTCTATACACCAAGTCACTCAGATCTGTCATATCCTTACATGGTCTCTCCTATCATTGCTCTTTGGATGAGACTCAACTACTTTTCTCCTTCCCCCTTTTGACACCCAGGTGATGACACGCATCTCTGCGTGCCTGGCAGATATCTCAGCTTGGATGTCGGCCTACAACCTCAAGCTCAACCTCGACAAGATGGAGCTGCTCTTCCTCCCGGGGAAGGCCTGCTCACTCAAAGACCTCTTCATTACAGTTGACCCTCGACAACACCCTGCTGTTCTCTGCAAACATCAAAGCAGTGACTCACTCCTACAGGTTCATGTTTTATAACATCTGTAGCATACGACCATACCTCACACAGGAAGTGGTACAGGTCCTAATCCTGGCACTTGTCATTTCCCATTTGGACTAATGCAACTTGCTGGGCTCCCCACTTGTGCCATCAAACCCCTGCAACTTATCCAGAATGCTGCAGCCTGCCTGGTTTTCAACCTTCCCAAGTTCTCCCATCTCTGCACACTCCATTGGCTTCCAGTCCAAACTTGCATCCACTACAAGACCATGGTGATTGCCTAAGAAGCAGCAAGAGGAACTGCCGATCTATGCTCAAACACTACACCCCAACCCGAGCACTCTGTTCTGCCACCTCTGGTCTTTTGCAATGTGGTTGTCCCACTTAGCTATCTTAAGATCAATTCGTTAACTTTAAATTGCTCTGGATAAGAGCATCTGCTAAATGACAAATGTAAAATTGTAGCAGAGTGAACAGTCTATGGCTTGAGGGCCTGGAGTCTTTGGCAATTCTTCCAAACTTACACCCAACTGATTTGCATCATTACCACAAATGGAGGAGGCAAGAGGAAAAGGGAGGGAACTTGTTTGCCTGACATATATTAAATATACAAATTGGCTGACAGGAACTGGCATAAATAGAAAAATATGCCAGTATCATTTGAGGAGATGAATGTTAACTGCTGCGCCATATAGGTTGCAAAATAAATGGCAAGAGATTTTTGATGCACCGATTCTATGGCAAATGGTTTATGAGTTTTTATATATGTATGTAGATATTACAATATATACTATATGTAGGGATTAGAACAATCTCAGCTCTACGAAGAGACAGAATCACTAGATCATATATTCTGGTATAGCCCCTATGTAGCTTGTTTCTGGTCACAGGTTCACGGATGGTTAAAAATCACAACATTCAATTAAAATGAATCTTACAAATAGCAGTGTTGGGCGATTTGGAAGCCAGAGTCAGTCAATGAATAACATAATAATAGTCGTTGGAATGGTTTTCATCTTTAAGCTCACAATCTGTGGATACTATATGATTTAGAAAGGCTCAAAACATATGTAAAACATGACAGCACAATTGAAAAATGTATGGCACAAAAATCTTCACATTTTCAAACAGTCCATTTATATTTTCCAATGGGGCTATACATTTGGGTGAGTTATTTTTCTTGTCTGAGTAGCCTCGGTTCACTGCCAAAAATAAAATTAAACCATCTAGTGATCAGCGAAATAACACAATGTCAAATACAGGTAGCCCAGTCAAATAACAGTTACTCTCTCGCGGGAATTCCACTAACGTAGTGGAGCCCAACGTAGCTGCTGCTCATTCCGTTTGCTTAAAAATTGATAAATGATTTAAAAAAGTAAGGCCTGCGTCCATAGACACATACCAGCTCTACTGGTAGTACTGCTACTACCAGCAGTACTACACCTGTCGACGACACAAGTTGTTCTGCTTCCACGAGCACATATAATGCTAGCATCAGTAATTCTACATTTGTTGATAGCCCAGCTAGCATGGACACTGACAGTTGTGAATCTGATGCAGCTGAAGAGCTACTGCCCCCTTACCTGGAAAACCACCAAACAGACAGGGACATTGGACCATCGAAGAGGTGCAAATATCATGATAACTTAATTGATTTGTAGTTCACTTATATTGGGAGTCGTGCCTTTTCTCAGCCACAGTGTGTTATATGTGCAAAAGTATGATCTCACAACTTGATGAAACCTTCACTCTTGTGCAGACATTTAGAAAAAAAACATGCCAATTTGAAAAATAAGCCACGGGAGTTTTTTGATGAATAAATAAGGTTTCATATGTAAGATGATTAAATAAAGAGCAAAATTATTGATAATTTTTATATTATTATTTGTGCCCTGGTCCTATAAGAGCTCTTTGTCACTTCCCACGAGCCGGGTTGTGACAAACACTCATTCTAATGGTTAATAAATGTATGGTATAGCTGGAGGTTGAATGTTTGAAGGGGTACGGGACTATAAAAAGTTTGGGAACCACTGGTCTATGGTGATAGATGGGCTGAGAGTGGCTGAGGGGTGGGATTAAAAAGCTGAGGTCTATGGTGATAGGTGGGATGGGCTGAGAGTGGCTGAGGGGTGGGATTAAAGAGCTGAGGTCTGTGGTGATGGGTAGGATGGGCTGAGAGTGGCTGAGGGGTGGGATTAAAGAGCTGAGGTCTATGGTGATAGGTGGGATGGGCTGAGAGTGACTGAGGGGTGGGAATAAAGAGCTGAGGTCTATGGTGATAGGTGGGATGGGCTGAGAGTGGCTGAGGGGTGGGACTAAAGAGTTTATGTTTGGTAATGTATTATTGTCATGTGATTGCTTTATATAAAAGTACCATGTATGTAAAATGAGTGTGTAACAGAAAAGCTGTAAAATACAAAAAGAGTATGTGTACTCCAAGGGGGCGGCGGTAAAGTGATAGGTAAAAATAATACAAATAATTAAACAATATAAAAAATGCTCTCGATGGTGCAGCTCTATAACATTTTTAAGTACTGAGGGCACACGACAAATCTTTTTTAGTTCCCTGATGTGGAAGAGGCACTGCTGTGCCCTATTCACAACTGTGCAGGTGTCTGTGGGCCATGTTAATGTGACTGTGACTGTTGATGTGTGCAGAGGGTCCCTGGTTCGCGCCCGGGTATGGGCGAGGGGACGGTCTAAAGTTATACTGTTACATTAAGTCCTTTGTGATGTGGACACCAAGGAACTTTAAGTTCTCAACCCTCTCCACAACAACCCAGTCAATAGCACCACACTGCTAAGTCTCTGACCTCCTCCCTGTAGGCTGTCTCATCGCCATCTGTGATCAGGCCTACCACCATTGTGTCGTCAGCAAACTTGATGATGGTGTTGGAGTCGTGCATGGCCACACAATCGTGGGTGAACAGGGAGTACATGGCCCCCGTGTTGAGGGTCAAGGTGGTGGAGGTGTTGCTGCCTACCCTCACCACCTGGGATCGACCCATCAGGAAGTCCAATAACCAGTTGTGTCTGGGATGATGGTGTTGATTTTTGTCATGACCAGCCTTTCAAAGCACTTCATGATTATTGATTTGAATGCTACAGGGCGATAGTCATTTAGGTAGGGAGCAGTGACAACGGTGGCCAGCCAGAAACATGTTTGGATTACAGACTGGGCAAAGGAGAGATCGAAAATGTCTGTGAAGACACTTGCCAGCTGGTCTTTGCACACTTTGAGAACACGCCCTGGTATTTAATCTAGCCCAGCAGCCTTGTGATTGTTAACCTGTTTAAACATTTTATTCACATCGGCCACGGAGAGCGAGATCACATAGACATCCAGAAAACAGGGGCAAAACAGCACTATATTCCTCTAAATAAACATAAAAGGCATTTAGCTCGTTTGGATGTTTTTAATCGCTGGTCAACTCACATCTGAGTTTCCCTTTGTAATCTGTTCTCGTCTGCAAGCCCTGTCACATACGACGTGTGTCGGAGTGGGTGTAATAGGATTCCACCTTCACAATAGTCTGATAACTAACTTTTCTAGAGCCTGTAAAGCACCCCCCCAAAAAATTTCACTATTGTGACCAATGGAAATTAAATGGGTTAACTATATTACTGTGATTGTTTTCAATTAAAATGGTCAAAAAGAAACAGAAATAGCTTCTAAGCAAGGAGACATTTCTCAAGCAAGAATTTTGCTAAGACTGTCTGGGAGTGGCCTGAGTGGGGAGGGGAAAACTGAAAACAAATTGTTATTGGCAGAGAGGTTTGGAAATCTCTTTCTAATTGGTCTATTAACTAATTTACCACCTGTTGATTTTTTGAATTTTATTTTGATTTCACCTTTATAGATAGGTAGGCTAGTTGAGAACAAGTTCTCATTTACAACTGCGACCTGGCCAAGACAAAGCATAGCAGTGTGAACAGACAACACAGAGTTACACATGGAGTAAACAAAAAACAAGTCAATAACTGTCAGGTGCGTGAATGAGGACCCAAAAGCGAATTAACAAAACAGAGTTTCTTTAATGACGAAACACACGTGGCTCAGATGGACAGGCAGATTCCGACAGGACAGGACAAGGTTAGATGAACTAACAGATTCCGACAGGACAGGACAAGGTTACAGCAAACACGACGATAGTCTGGTTCAGGCATGAGAAACACAAACGAGAATCCGACAAAGACAGAAGCAGGAACAGAGAGAGATATAGAGACCTAATCAGAGGGAAAAAAGGGAACAGGTGGGAAAAGAGGTGAACGAGGTAGTTAGAGGAGACAAGGAACAGCTGGGGGAAGGAGGGTAAGAAAAGGTAACCTAATACGACCAGCAGAGGGAGACAGGGTGAAGAGAAAGAACAGGAACAAGACACAAAATGACAATACATGACAGTACCCCCCCACTCACCGAGCGCCTCCTGGCGCACTCGAGGAGGAAACCTGGCGGCAACGGAGGAAATCATCGATCAGCGAACGGTCCAGCACGTCCCGAGAGGGAACCCAACTCCTTTCCTCAGGACCGTACCCCTCCCAATCCACTAGGTACTGATGACCACGGCCCCGAGGACGCATGTCCAAAATCTTACGGACCCTGTAGATAGGTGCGCCCTCGACAAGGATGGGGGGGGGGGGGGGGAAGACGAGCGGGGGCGCGAAGAACGGGCTTAACACAGGAGACATGGAAGACCGGGTGGACGCGACGAAGATATCGCGGAAGAAGAAGTCGCACTGCGACAGGATTAATGATCTGAGAAATACGGAACGGACCAATGAACCGCGGGGTCAACTTGCGAGAAGCTGTCTTAAGGGGAAGGTTCTGAGTGGAGAGCCAAACTCTCTGACCGCGACAATATCTAGGACTCTTAGTTCTACGCTTATTAGCGGCTCTCACAGTCTGCCCCCTATAACGGCAAAGTGCAGACCTGACCCTCTTCCAGGTGCGCTCGCAACGTTGGACAAAAGCCTGAGTGGAGGGGACGCTGGACTCGGCGAACTGAGATGAGAACAGCGGAGGCTGGTACCCGAGGCTACTCTGAAAAGGAGATAGCCCGGTCGCAGACGAAGGAAGCGAGTTGTGGGCGTATTCTGCCCAGGGGAGCTGTTCTGACCAAGACGCAGGGTTACGAAAAGAAAGACTGCGTAAGATGCGACCAATAGTCTGATTGGCCCGTTCTGCTTGACCGTTAGACTGGGGGTGAAAGCCGGAAGAGAGACTGACGGAAGCCCCAATCAAACGGCAAAACTCCCTCCAAAATTGAGACGTGAATTGCGGACCCCTGTCTGAAACGACGTCTGACGGAAGGCCATGAATTCTGAAAACATTCTCGATGATGATTTGTGCCGTCTCTTTAGCAGAAGGAAGCTTAGCAAGGGGAATAAAATGAGCCGCCTTAGAGAACCTATCGACAACCGTAAGAATAACAGTCTTCCGCGCTGACGAAGGCAGTCCGGTGATAAAATCTAAGGCGATGTGAGACCACGGTCGAGAGGGAATGGGAAGCGGCCTGAGACGGCCGGCAGGAGGGGAGTTACCGGACTTAGTCTGCGCGCAGACCGAACAAGCAGCCACGAAACGACGCGTGTCATGCTCCCGGGTGGGCCACCAAAAACGCTGGCGAATGGAAGCAAGCGTACCCCGAACGCCAGGGTGGCCGGCTAACTTGGCAGAGTGAGCCCACTGAAGAACGGCCAGACGAGTAGGAACGGGAACGAAAAGAAGGTTCCTAGGACAAGCGCGCGGCGACGGAGTGTGAGTGAGTGCTTGCTTTACCTGCCTCTCAATTCCCCAGACAGTCAACCCGACAACACGCCCCTCAGGGAGAATCCCCTCGGGTTCAGTAGAGGCTACTGAAGAACTGAAGAGACGAGATAAAGCATCAGGCTTGGTGTTCTTAGAGCCCGGACGATAAGAAATCACGAACTCGAAACGAGCGAAAAACAGCGCCCAACGAGCCTGACGCGCATTAAGTCGTTTGGCAGAACGGATGTACTCAAGGTTCCTATGGTCAGTCCAAACGACAAAAGGAACGGTCGCCCCCTCCAACCACTGTCGCCATTCGCCTAGGGCTAAGCGGATGGCGAGCAGTTCGCGGTTTCCCACATCATAGTTACGTTCCGACGGCGACAGGCGATGAGAAAAATACGCGCAAGGGTGGACCTTGTCGTCAGAGAGGGAGCGCTGAGAAAGAATGGCTCCCACGCCCACCTCTGACGCGTCAACCTCGACAATGAACTGTCTAGAGACGTCAGGTGTAACAAGGATAGGTGCGGATGTAAAACGATTCTTGAGGAGATCGAAAGCTCCCTGGGCGGAAACGGACCACTTAAAGCACGTCTTGACAGAAGTAAGGGCTGTGAGAGGAGCTGCCACCTGACCGAAATTACGGATGAAACGACGATAGAAGTTCGCGAAGCCGAGAAAGCGCTGCAGCTCGACGCGTGACTTAGGGACGGGCCAATCAATGACAGCTTGGACCTTAGCGGGATCCATCTTAATGCCTTCAGCGGAAATAACAGAACCGAGAAATGTGACGGAGGAGGCATGAAAAGTGCACTTCTCAGCCTTCACAAAAAGACAATTCTCTAAAAGGCGCTGGAGGACACGTCGAACGTGCTGAACATGAATCTGGAGTGACGGTGAAAAAATCAGGATATCGTCAAGGTAAACGAAAACAAAGATGTTCAGCATGTCTCTCAGGACGTCATTGACTAATGCCTGAAAGACAGCTGGAGCGTCAGCGAGGCCGAAAGGAAGAACCCGGTATTCAAAGTGCCCTAACGGAGTGTTAAACGCCGTCTTCCACTCGTCCCCTTCCCTGATGCGCACGAGATGGTAAGCGTTACGAAGGTCCAACTTAGTGAAAAACCTGGCTCCCTGCAGGATCTCGAAGGCTGAAGACATGAGAGGAAGCGGATAACGATTCTTAACTGTTATGTCATTCAGCCCTCGATAATCTATGCAGGGGCGCAGAGACCCGTCCTTTTTTTTGACAAAAAAAAACCCCGCTCCGGCGGGAGAGGAGGAGGGGACTATGGTACCGGCGTCAAGAGCTACAGACAAATAATCTTCGAGAGCCTTACGTTCGGGAGCCGACAGAGAGTATAGTCTACCCCGGGGGGGAGTGGTTCCCGGAAGGAGATCAATACTACAATCATACGACCGGTGTGGAGGAAGAGAGGTGGCCCTGGACCGACTGAACACCGTGCGCAGATCGTGATATTCCTCCGGCACCCCTGTCAAATCACCAGGCTCCTCCTGTGAAGAAGAGACACAGGAAACAGGAGGGATAGCAGACATTAAACATTTCACATGACAAGAGACGTTCCAGGAGAGGATAGAATTACTAGACCAATTAATAGAAGGATTATGACAAACTAGCCAGGGATGGCCCAAAACAACAGGTGTAAAAGGTGAACGAAAAATTAAAAAAGAAATGGTTTCGCTATGATTACCAGAGACAGTGAGGGTTAAAGGTAGCGTCTCACGCTGAATCCTGGGGAGAGGACTACCATCCAAAGCGAACAAGGCCGTGGGCTCCCTTAACTGTCTGAGAGGAATGTCATGTTCCCGAGCCCAGGTCTTGTCCATAAAACAGCCCTCCGCCCCAGAGTCTATCAAGGCACTGCAGGAAGCTGAGGAACCGGTCCAGCGTAGATGGACCGACAAGGTAGTGCAGGATCTTGAAGGAGAGACAGGAGTAGTAGCGCTCACCAGTAGCCCTCCGCTTACTGATGAGCTCTGGCTTTTACTGGACATGAAGTGACAAAATGACCAGCGGAACCGCAATAGAGACAGAGGCGGTTGGTGATTCTCCGTTCCCTCTCTTTAGTCGAGATGCGGATACCTCCCAGCTGCATGGGCTCAGCACCCGAGCCGGCAGAGGAAGATGGTAGTGATGCGGAGAGGGGGGCAACGGAGAACGCGAGCTCCTCTCCACGAGCTCGGTGACGAAGATCAACCCGTCGCTCTATGCGAATAGCGAGTTCAATCAAGGAATCCACGCTGGAAGGAACCTCCCGGGAGAGAATCTCATCCTTTACCTCCGCGCGGAGACCCTCCAGAAAACGAGCAAGCAAAGCCGGCTCGTTCCAGTCACTGGAGGCAGCAAGAGTGCGAAACTCAATAGAGTAGTCTGTTATGGATCGATTACCTTGACATAGGGAAGACAGGACCCTGGAAGCTTCCTCCCCAAAAACAGATCGATCAAAAACCCGTATCATCTCCTCCTTAAAGTCCTGATACTGGTTAGTACACTCAGCCCTTGCCTCCCAGATTGCCGTGCCCCACTCACGAGCCCGTCCAGTAAGGAGAGATATGACGTAGGCGATACGAGCAGTGCTCCTGGAGTAAGTGTTGGGCTGGAGAGAAAACACAATATCACACTGGGTGAGGAACGAGCGGCATTCAGTGGGCTCCCCAGAGTAACACGGCGGGTTATTGATTCTGGGCTCCGGAGATTCGAAAGCCCTGGAAGTGGCCGGTGGATCGAGGCGGAGATGGTGAACCTGTTCTGTGAGGTTGGAGACTTGGGCGGCCAGGGTCTCAACGGCATGTCGAGCAGCAGACAATTCCTGCTCGTGTCTGCCTAGCATCGCTCCCTGGATCTCGACGGCTGA
Organism: Oncorhynchus clarkii lewisi; assembly: GCF_045791955.1. NCBI lineage: Eukaryota > Metazoa > Chordata > Actinopteri > Salmoniformes > Salmonidae > Oncorhynchus > Oncorhynchus clarkii. Next base: position 5,979,239 of record NC_092165.1, on the reverse strand, counting down.
GTGGAGAGGATCCGAAGTCGCTGGGTCCATTCTTGGTCGGATTCTTCTGTCAGGTGCGTGAATGAGGACCCAAAAGCGAATTAACAAAACAGAGTTTCTTTAATGACGAAACACACGTGGCTCAGATGGACAGGCAGATTCCGACAGGACAGGACAAGGTTAGATGAACTGGCAGATTCCGACAGGACAGGACAAGGTTACAGCAAACACGACGATAGTCTGGTTCAGGCATGAGAAACACAAACGAGAATCCGACAAAGACAGAAGCAGGAACAGAGAGAGATATAGAGACCTAATCAGAGGGAAAAAAGGGAACAGGTGGGAAAAGAGGTGAACGAGGTAGTTAGAGGAGACAAGGAACAGCTGGGGGAAGGAGGGTAAGAAAAGGTAACCTAATACGACCAGCAGAGGGAGACAGGGTGAAGAGAAAGAACAGGAACAAGACACAACATGACAATACATGACAATAACACAGTGGAAAGAAAAAAAGTCTATATACATTGTGTGCAAAAGGCATGAGGAGGTAGGCGGATAATTACAATTTAGCACATTAACACTGGAGTGATAAATGATCAGATGGTCATGTGCAGGTAGAGATACTGGTGTGCAAAAGAGCAGAAAAGTAAATAAATATAAACAGTATGGGGATGAGGTAGGTAAATTGGGTGGGTTATTTACAGATAGAATATGTACAGCTGCAGCGATCGGTTAGCTGCTCAGATAGCAGATGTTTGAAGTTGGTGAGGGAGATAAAAGTCTCCAACTTCAACGATTTTTGCAATTCGTTCCAGTCACAGGCAGCAGAGAACTGGAAGGAAAGGCGGCCAAATAGGGTGTTGGCTTTAGGGATGATCAGTGAGATACACCTGCTGGAGCGCGTGCTACGGGTGGGTGTTGCCATCGTGAACTGAGAAGGCGGAGCTTTACCTAGCAAGGACTTGTAGATGACCTGGAGCCAGTGGGTCTGGCGACGAATATTTAGCGAGGGCCAGCCGACTAGAGCATACAGGCCGCAGTGGTGGGTGGTATAAGGTGCTTTAGTAACAAAACGGATGGCACTGTGATAAACTGCATCCAGTTTGCTGAGTAGAGTATTGGAAGCTATTTTGTAGATGACATCGCCGAAGTCGAGGATCGGCAGGATAGTCAGTTTTACTAGGGTAAGTTTGGCGGCGTGAGTGAAGGAGGCTTTGTTGCGGAATAGAAAGCCGACTCTAGATTTGATCTTAGATTGGAGATGTTTGATATGAGTCTGGAAGGAGCAGACACCTAGGTACTTACAGATGTCTACATATTGTAGGTCGGAACCATCCAGGGTGGTGATGCTAGTCGGGCGTGCGGGTGCAGGCAGCGACCGGTTGAAAAGCATGCATTTGGTTTTACTAGCGTTTAAGAGCAGTTGGAGGCCACGGAAGGAGTGTTGTATGGCATTGAAGCTCGTTTGGAGGTTAGGTAGCACAGTGTCCATAGAAGGGCCAGAAGTATACAGAATGGTGTCGTCTGCGTAGAGGTGGATCAGGGAATCGCCCGCAGCAAGAGCAACATCATTGATATATACAGAGAAAAGAGTGATGTCACCAGGGAGACCAAAACTCCATCCTATCAAAACAGGCTGAAATTTCAGGCGGTCATTTCAAACAGCTCTTACTCTATAAGGGCATTGGCATAATTTTCACAATTGCACAGTATTATTCCACCTTCATAGTATGGAATATATATTTTTTATATATACTGAAGAAAAATATTAATATTTATATTTTATATATACACCGAACCATAATATAAATGCTATATGCAACAATTTCCAAGATGTTACTGAGTTAAAGTTCATGTGAGGAAATCAGTCAATTTTTAATAAAATAATTTGGACCTAATCTATGGATTTCACATGATTGGGAATAAAGATAAGCATCTGCTGGTCACAGATACCTTCAAAAAAAGGTAGGATCAGAACCTGTTAGTATCTGGTGTGACCATCATGTCTAATGCAGAGCGACTCCTTTGCATAGAGTTAATCAGGCTGATTGTGGCCTGTGGAAAAATCCTCTTCAATAGCTGTGCAAAGTTGATGGAAATTGATTTATTGTTCTGCCTGGACAGGACCATTAACACAAGGCTAGTTCTATATATTTCCTTCATAACGTACTGCAGGATAGGGTCATTCCCATACTGCACTGTAAATGAGTCACATGCTGTTGAGTTGTTATAAATATTCTGAAGTTTGGACACGTCTACTGTACCCCTTACTGAACATCCTCAGCCTCCCAAGTCAATACCACCCTCTCTTCTTAAATGTCATGATTGTCATACTGTAAGTTAAATTGAGACAATTGCTTGAACAAATATGAATGTGAAAAGCAGACTGCACCCTGTTATGTCCCTAGCTAGTTGATTTGACTATCATCTGAGTACATACGAGCAGTTGAATTGTTATACGTCTATAAGTCTTCAACACATGTGAAAAGCTGTCTTCATGTCCCTAACCAGTGGGTTTAAGATGAGTGAGAAAGGAGACACCCCACTCATTCACAGTGTTGTTTTAAATGTCAGAGCCATGACTGCTACACGTTCTTGCAACATTAGAATGTTGTTTCTGTCTGCTTGGCCTTTATGTAGTGTACACTAGATCTGACTACATCCAACCACTCAGTTGCTGAAAATATCCTAGAACATGTAAATATACCTGGTTCTATCTACATTTATCTTTATTCTGTCCCTTTGAATAAACCACAACATTACATAACTGTCATGTGTTTAATATTGCTTCTAACAAATGATACCTTGAGATCATGTAAATTCTACCTTGAGATAATGTACATTTTACCTTGAGGTTTTAGGCTATTGTTCCAGCCCAGCACTCAAACACCTCATAGAACTAACTAAAGACATTCTCTACAAGATGTCCAGTGACATTCTGAAATATACCCCTTAAAGGGGCAATCTGCACTTGCTACATCCATTTTTGGACATATAAATGTAATGATATGTACCAATTGATTCTTGAAGAATATAACTTATAAATGGCTCATGAGCTTAGTTCAACAGTTGTACCTCATCAAAACCCAACATATAAGCTTGTACTCTGCTTATAAGATGTACAGTAATTTCACATAATGAAATATACCCTTTAAATGTTAATAATATGACTAGTTATAAATACCTTAATGCAACGGTCTTACTTTATTATTATCCCCAAAAAACAAAGGACCTATTTCTACAATGTATGTTGTTGTTTTGTAATGTGAGTCTTATGAAGAGATTCAAATAATGTTTAAAACATGCAATGCGATGTCATTCCTTTAGCAGCACAGACATAGCATAGAAATCAAGTGCTCCTTCTCATATTTCTTTATACAGTGGGTTATGTGCGTATTACTGCACAGTTGGAGCTATAAACGTAAGCATTTTGCTGCACCTGCTAATCTGTGTACATGACCAATACACTTTGAATTGAAGTACTATTTTATTGTGAAAATCTCATAGCATGCATTTGCTCTACTGTTTATATTGTTGTTGGTGGCTCATTCAATCATTGATGTTATCAACTTTTAAAGAAGTGTGGCTTAAAGGTCTTGATGGTAAGTTGATACGCTGAATTGTGTGTTTTTATTGCTGGACAGGATCAATAGTCTGTAGCTCTCCAGGACCAGCGGTGGTGAGAGAGAAACGTTGCTGAAAATGGTAGTTCTGTTTTATGCATGAAATGCTGCACCCTTCTGATAGTTGTGGAGAATGCACAATGTAATTTACATTTTTGTGGAAAGAGTCGAGGGGTCTGAATACTTTCCATAGACACTGTATGCCTACATGGAAAAATGTATTCTCTAATGTGGTGCAATATAGAGTTAATTATGTTTTTATCATATTTTGAGCCCTTGCCCTGTAGCATCACTTATCACAATTGAAGCAGGTCAATGAGATTAAAAGACCCCAACAGGGTTCCATTCCCATGGGGGACCAGTATGAAGAAAATATAGAACTGTATGCACTAACTACTGTAAGGAGCTCTAGATAATAGCGTTTGCTAAAGTATATTTTTTTTTACATTACAGCCTTATTCTGAAATGGATTAAAAAATATATTAAAAAATCATCAATCTACACACCTATAATGACAAAGCAAAAACAGGTTTTTAGAATGTCTTTCAAAAATAAATATAAAAAATACCTTATTTTTATAAGTATTCAGACCCTTTGCTATTGGACTCGAAATTGAGCTCAGGTGCATCCTATTTCCATTGATCGTCCTTGAAATGTTTCTACAACTTGATTGGAGTCCACCTGTGGTGAATTCAATTGATTGGACTTAATTTGGAAAGGCACACACCTGTCTATATAAGGTCCCACAGTTGACAGTGCATGTCAGAGCAAAAACCAAGCCATGAGGTCATAGGAATTATCATTAGAGTTCCGAGACAGGATTGTGTCGAGGCACATATCTGGGGAATGGTACCCCAAAAATTCTGCAGCATTGAAGGTCCCCAGAGCACAGTGGCCTCCATCATTCTTAAATGGAAGTAGTTTGGAACCACCAAGATTCTTCCTAAAGCTGGCCACCTGACCAAACTGAGCAATCGGGGGAGAAGGGCCTTGGTCAGGGAGGTGACCAGGAACCCACTGGTAACTCTGACAGAGCTCTAGAGTTCCTCTGTGTAGATGGGAGAACCTTCTAGAAGGACAACCATCTCTGCAGCACTCCACCAATTAGGCCTTTATGGTAGAGTGGCCAGATGGAAGCCACTCCTCAGTAAAAGGCATATGATAGCCTGCTTGGAGTTTGCCAAAAGGCACCTAAAGACTCTGACCATGAGAAACAAGATTATCTGCTCTGATGAAACCAAGATGAACTCTTTGGCCTGAATGCCAAGCGTCACGTCTGGAGGAAACCTGGCACCATCCCTACGGTGAAGCATGGTGGTGGTAGAATCCTGCTGTGGGGATATTTTTCTGCGGCAGGGACTGGGAGACTAGTCAGGATCGAGGCAAAGATGAATGGACCTTCCCGATAGTCCGTTTTTGCAACTTATTTGTTGATAGGTACAACCAACTTATCTAGAGCCTGTAAAGCACAAGTGTTTTTTTTCTCTCACTATTGTAACCAATGGGATTAAATGGGTTAACTATGTTACTGTGGCTGTTTTCAATTAAAATGAAACAAAAATAGCTTCTTAGCAAAGAGTAATTTCTCAAGCAAGAATCTCTGCTAAGACCGTCTGGGAGGGGTCTGAGTGGGGAGGGGAAAACTTAAAACAAATTGTTATTGGCAGAGAGGTTTGGAACTCTCTTTCTAATTGGTCTAATTTACCACCTGTTGATGTCACCAGGGAGACCAAAACTCCATCCTATCAAAACAGGCCTAAATTTCAGGCAGTCTTTTCAAACAGCTCTTACTCTATAAGGGCATTGGCATAATTTTCACAATTGCACAGTATTATTCCACCTTCATAGTATGGAATATATATTTTTTATATATACTGAAGAAAAATATTAATATTTTTACATGTATTTGACTAGTAGTATGACGTGTTTTAGTGCTGACCTGGAACAATAGCCTAAAACCTCAAGGTATAATTTACATTATCTCAAGGTAGATTTGGTTTGAGGCACTATTGAGGTTACTTTCAAGTAAGACAGTTGCATTAACCTTCAAACTACCAACTGGGGTCATTTTGACCCCAGAGACATATTGTTGATAATACCACAAAGGTGGTTTATTAAATTCTTACAATATTACATGACTTGGTCAATCAACTTGTTGTTAAAGCCACTGTCTCCAAGATGTCCTGTCATTTTGCATACTGACATGTTTATATATATATATATATAAACACCTTAATTTAACTTGATCATAACCTCCCAAAAAACGTAGGACCTATTTCTATAATGCTTGCTGTTGTTTTTGTCAAGTGAGACTAATTTAGAGTTTCAAAACATGTAATGGGATGTCATTCCTTTAGCACCACAGACATACAGTAGCATAGAATCAAGTGCTATTTTCATGTATGTGGTCACGGGGTGTATTTGGTCCATTTACATGCCTTTCTTCCCTACAAAGGCTAAACGCAGTATCTACGTTTTTTATTTGACTGCAAAAGTATTTTTCTGTGTTGACAGACAGCAATTGCTGATACTGGATGATATATTCTGATCAACTGAGTTGTTCTTGATTCAGGAAACGAAATACTACAATCAGATAATATACTGTACCTGGCCATTGCAACAGATCAAAGACTTTCGAGCAAATTTTATGGGATAATAATGATGACAGAACTACGTGAGTTTGTATATAGAATTTCGTGGTCGAACATTTATGTTAGTGGTTGCAAGGACGATTCGCAAATGTGTAATTTAGTTTCGGGAGATTGTATCATGAAGTGTGAAAGATTTAACAACATCTTGTAACTTGACATTTTGAATACTGAACCTGATCGAACATCTCTGGAGCGACCTGAAAATTGCGGTGCAGCAAAATATTTAAGTGCCCTTGAATGGGGTATGGTAGCAGGTGCCAGTCGCACCAGTTTGTGTCAAAAACTGCAACGCTGTTGGACTTTTCACATTCTAACAGTTTCCTTTGTGTATCAAGAATGGTCCACAACCCAAAGGATACTTAGCCAACTTTACACAACTGTGGGAAGCATTGAAGTCAACATGAGCCAGCATTCCTGTGGAACGTTTTCGACACCTTTTATAGGGTCTTTGGGGCAGTTCTGATGTCAAGAGGGGGTGCAACTGAATATTAGGAAGGTGTTCCTAATGCTTTGTACACTCATTGTATGTTGACCTCATTCTTCTGTCCTTTTCTGGACATTTACTTATAGTTTTGCCTGGACAGGACCATGAGCACAAGGCTAGTTCTGTATCTTTACCTGATAACGTACTGCAGGATAGGGCCATTCCCATACTGCACTGTAAATGAGTCACATGCTGTTGAGTTGTTATAAATATTCTGAAGTTTGGACACGTCTACTGTACCTCTTACTGAACATCCTCAGCCTCCCAAGTCAATACCACCCTCTCTTCTTAAATGTCATGATTGTCATACTGTAAGTTAAATTGAGACAATTGCTTGAACAAATATGAATGTGAAAAGCAGACTGCACCCTGTTATGTCCCTAGCTAGTTGATTTGACTATCATCTGAGTACATACGAGCAGTTGAATTGTTATACGTCTATAAGTCTTCAACACATGTGAAAAGCTGTCTTCATGTCCCTAACCAGTGGGTTTAAGATGAGTGAGAAAGGAGACACCCCACTCATTCACAGTGTTGTTTTAAATGTCAGAGCCATGACTGCTACACGTTCTTGCAACATTAGAATGTTGTTTCTGTCTGCTTGGCCTTTATGTAGTGTACACTAGATCTGACTACATCCAACCACTCAGTTGCTGAAAATATCCTAGAACATGTAAATATACCTGGTTCTATCGACATTTATCTTTATTCTGTCCCTTTGAATAAACCACAACATTACATAACTGTCATGTGTTTAATATTGCTTCTAACAAATTATACCTTGAGTTAATGTAAATTCTACCTTGAGATAATGTACATTTTACCTTGAGGTTTTAGGCTATTGTTCCAGCCCAGCACTCAAACACCTCATAGAACTAACTAAAGACATTCTCTACAAGATGTCCAGTGACATTCTGAAATATACCCCTTAAAGGGGCAATCTGCACTTGCTACATCCATTTTTGGACATATAAATGTAATGATATGTACCAATTGATTCTTGAAGAATATAACTTATAAATGGCTCATGAGCTTAGTTCAACAGTTGTACCTCATCAAAACCCAACATATAAGCTTGTACTCTGCTTATAAGATGTACAGTAATTTCACATAATGAAATATACCCTTTAAATGTTAATAATATGACTAGTTATAAATACCTTAATGCAACGGTCTTACTTTATTATTATCCCCAAAAAACAAAGGACCTATTTCTACAATGTATGTTGTTGTTTTGTAATGTGAGTCTTATGAAGAGATTCAAATAATGTTTAAAACATGCAATGCGATGTCATTCCTTTAGCAGCACAGACATAGCATAGAAATCAAGTGCTCCTTCTCATATTTCTTTATACAGTGGGTTATGTGCGTATTACTGCACAGTTGGAGCTATAAACGTAAGCATTTTGCTGCACCTGCTAATCTGTGTACATGACCAATACACTTTGAATTGAAGTACTATTTTATTGTGAAAATCTCATAGCATGCATTTGCTCTACTGTTTATATTGTTGTTGGTGGCTCATTCAATCATTGATGTTATCAACTTTTAAAGTGTGGCTTAAAGGTCTTGATGGTAAGTTGATACGCTGAATTGTGTGTTTTTATTGCTGGACAGGATCAATAGTCTGTAGCTCTCCAGGACCAGCGGTGGTGAGAGAGAAACGTTGCTGAAAATGGTAGTTCTGTTTTATGCATGAAATGCTGCACCCTTCTGATAGTTGTGGAGAATGCACAATGTAATTTACATTTTTGTGGAAAGAGTCGAGGGGTCTGAATACTTTCCATAGACACTGTATGCCTACATGGAAAAATGTATTCTCTAATGTGGTGCAATATAGAGTTAATTATGTTTTTATCATATTTTGAGCCCTTGCCCTGTAGCATCACTTATCACAATTGAAGCAGGTCAATGAGATTAAAAGACCCCAACAGGGTTCCATTCCCATGGGGGACCAGTATGAAGAAAATATAGAACTGTATCCACTAACTACTGTAAGGAGCTCTAGATAATAGCGTTTGCTAAAGTATATATTTTTTTACATTACAGCCTTATTCTGAAATGGATTAAAAAATATATTAAAAAATCATCAATCTACACACACTACCCTATAATGACAAAGCAAAAACAGGTTTTTAGAATGTCTTTCAAAAATAAATATAAAAAATACCTTATTTTTATAAGTATTCAGACCCTTTGCTATTGGACTCGAAATTGAGCTCAGGTGCATCCTATTTCCATTGATCGTCCTTGAAATGTTTCTACAACTTGATTGGAGTCCACCTGTGGTGAATTCAATTGATTGGACTTAATTTGGAAAGGCACACACCTGTCTATATAAGGTCCCACAGTTGACAGTGCATGTCAGAGCAAAAACCAAGCCATGAGGTCATAGGAATTATCATTAGAGTTCCGAGACAGGATTGTGTCGAGGCACATATCTGGGGAATGGTACCCCAAAAATTCTGCAGCATTGAAGGTCCCCAGAGCACAGTGGCCTCCATCATTCTTAAATGGAAGTAGTTTGGAACCACCAAGATTCTTCCTAAAGCTGGCCACCTGACCAAACTGAGCAATCGGGGGAGAAGGGCCTTGGTCAGGGAGGTGACCAGGAACCCACTGGTAACTCTGACAGAGCTCTAGAGTTCCTCTGTGTAGATGGGAGAACCTTCTAGAAGGACAACCATCTCTGCAGCACTCCACCAATTAGGCCTTTATGGTAGAGTGGCCAGATGGAAGCCACTCCTCAGTAAAAGGCATATGATAGCCTGCTTGGAGTTTGCCAAAAGGCACCTAAAGACTCTGACCATGAGAAACAAGATTATCTGCTCTGATGAAACCAAGATGAACTCTTTGGCCTGAATGCCAAGCGTCACGTCTGGAGGAAACCTGGCACCATCCCTACGGTGAAGCATGGTGGTGGTAGAATCCTGCTGTGGGGATATTTTTCTGCGGCAGGGACTGGGAGACTAGTCAGGATCGAGGCAAAGATGAATGGACCTTCCCGATAGTCCGTTTTTGCAACTTATTTGTTGATAGGTACAACCAACTTATCTAGAGCCTGTAAAGCACAAGTGTTTTTTTTCTCTCACTATTGTAACCAATGGGATTAAATGGGTTAACTATGTTACTGTGGCTGTTTTCAATTAAAATGAAACAAAAATAGCTTCTTAGCAAAGAGTAATTTCTCAAGCAAGAATTCTGCTAAGACCGTCTGGGAGGGGTCTGAGTGGGGAGGGGAAAACTTAAAACAAATTGTTATTGGCAGAGAGGTTTGGAACTCTCTTTCTAATTGGTCTAATTTACCACCTGTTGATGTCACCAGGGAGACCAAAACTCCATCCTATCAAAACAGGCCTAAATTTCAGGCAGTCTTTTCAAACAGCTCTTACTCTATAAGGGCATTGGCATAATTTTCACAATTGCACAGTATTATTCCACCTTCATAGTATGGAATATATATTTTTTATATATACTGAAGAAAAATATTAATATTTTTACATGTATTTGACTAGTAGTATGACGTGTTTTAGTGCTGACCTGGAACAATAGCCTAAAACCTCAAGGTATAATTTACATTATCTCAAGGTAGATTTGGTTTGAGGCACTATTGAGGTTACTTTCAAGTAAGACAGTTGCATTAACCTTCAAACTACCAACTGGGGTCATTTTGACCCCAGAGACATATTGTTGATAATACCACAAAGGTGGTTTATTAAATTCTTACAATATTACATGACTTGGTCAATCAACTTGTTGTTAAAGCCACTGTCTCCAAGATGTCCTGTCATTTTGCATACTGACATGTTTATATATATATATATATATATATATATATAAACACCTTAATTTAACTTGATCATAACCTCCCAAAAAACGTAGGACCTATTTCTATAATGCTTGCTGTTGTTTTTGTCAAGTGAGACTAATTTAGAGTTTCAAAACATGTAATAGGATGTCATTCCTTTAGCACCACAGACATACAGTAGCATAGAATCAAGTGCTATTTTCATGTATGTGGTCACGGGGTGTATTTGGTCCATTTACATGCCTTTCTTCCCTACAAAGGCTAAACGCAGTATCTACGTTTTTTATTTGACTGCAAAAGTATTTTTCTGTGTTGACAGACAGCAATTGCTGATACTGGATGATATATTCTGATCAACTGAGTTGTTCTTGATTCAGGAAACGAAATACCACAATCAGATAATATACTGTACCTGGCCATTGCAATAGATCAAAGACTTTCGAGCAAATTTTATGGGATAATAATGATGACAGAACTACGTGAGTTTGTATATAGAATTTCGTGGTCGAACATTTATGTTAGTGGTTGCAAGGACGATTCGCAAATGTGTAATTTAGTTTCGGGAGATTGTATCATGAAGTGTGAAAGATTTAACAACATCTTGTAACTTGACATTTTGAATACTGAACCTGATCGAACATCTCTGGAGCGACCTGAAAATTGCGGTGCAGCAAAATATTTAAGTGCCCTTGAATGGGGTATGGTAGCAGGTGCCAGTCGCACCAGTTTGTGTCAAAAACTGCAACGCTGTTGGACTTTTCACATTCTAACAGTTTCCTTTGTGTATCAAGAATGGTCCACAACCCAAAGGATACTTAGCCAACTTTACACAACTGTGGGAAGCATTGAAGTCAACATGAGCCAGCATTCCTGTGGAACGTTTTCGACACCTTTTATAGGGTCTTTGGGGCAGTTCTGATGTCAAGAGGGGGTGCAACTGAATATTAGGAAGGTGTTCCTAATGCTTTGTACACTCATTGTATGTTGACCTCATTCTTCTGTCCTTTTCTGGACATTTACTTATAGTTTTGCCTGGACAGGACCATGAGCACAAGGCTAGTTCTGTATCTTTACCTGATAACGTACTGCAGGATAGGGCCATTCCCATACTGCACTGTAAATGAGTCACATGCTGTTGAGTTGTTATAAATATTCTGAAGTTTGGACACGTCTACTGTACCTCTTACTGAACATCCTCAGCCTCCCAAGTCAATACCACCCTCTCTTCTTAAATGTCATGATTGTCATACTGTAAGTTAAATTGAGACAATTGCTTGAACAAATATGAATGTGAAAAGCAGACTGCACCCTGTTATGTCCCTAGCTAGTTGATTTGACTATCATCTGAGTACATACGAGCAGTTGAATTGTTATACGTCTATAAGTCTTCAACACATGTGAAAAGCTGTCTTCATGTCCCTAACCAGTGGGTTTAAGATGAGTGAGAAAGGAGACACCCCACTCATTCACAGTGTTGTTTTAAATGTCAGAGCCATGACTGCTACACGTTCTTGCAACATTAGAATGTTGTTTCTGTCTGCTTGGCCTTTATGTAGTGTACACTAGATCTGACTACATCCAACCACTCAGTTGCTGAAAATATCCTAGAACATGTAAATATACCTGGTTCTATCGACATTTATCTTTATTCTGTCCCTTTGAATAAACCACAACATTACATAACTGTCATGTGTTTAATATTGCTTCTAACAAATTATACCTTGAGTTAATGTAAATTCTACCTTGAGATAATGTACATTTTACCTTGAGGTTTTAGGCTATTGTTCCAGCCCAGCACTCAAACACCTCATAGAACTAACTAAAGACATTCTCTACAAGATGTCCAGTGACATTCTGAAATATACCCCTTAAAGGGGCAATCTGCACTTGCTACATCCATTTTTGGACATATAAATGTAATGATATGTACCAATTGATTCTTGAAGAATATAACTTATAAATGGCTCATGAGCTTAGTTCAACAGTTGTACCTCATCAAAACCCAACATATAAGCTTGTACTCTGCTTATAAGATGTACAGTAATTTCACATAATGAAATATACCCTTTAAATGTTAATAATATGACTAGTTATAAATACCTTAATGCAACGGTCTTACTTTATTATTATCCCCAAAAAACAAAGGACCTATTTCTACAATGTATGTTGTTGTTTTGTAATGTGAGTCTTATGAAGAGATTCAAATAATGTTTAAAACATGCAATGCGATGTCATTCCTTTAGCAGCACAGACATAGCATAGAAATCAAGTGCTCCTTCTCATATTTCTTTATACAGTGGGTTATGTGCGTATTACTGCACAGTTGGAGCTATAAACGTAAGCATTTTGCTGCACCTGCTAATCTGTGTACATGACCAATACACTTTGAATTGAAGTACTATTTTATTGTGAAAATCTCATAGCATGCATTTGCTCTACTGTTTATATTGTTGTTGGTGGCTCATTCAATCATTGATGTTATCAACTTTTAAAGAAGTGTGGCTTAAAGGTCTTGATGGTAAGTTGATACGCTGAATTGTGTGTTTTTATTGCTGGACAGGATCAATAGTCTGTAGCTCTCCAGGACCAGCGGTGGTGAGAGAGAAACGTTGCTGAAAATGGTAGTTCTGTTTTATGCATGAAATGCTGCACCCTTCTGATAGTTGTGGAGAATGCACAATGTAATTTACATTTTTGTGGAAAGAGTCGAGGGGTCTGAATACTTTCCATAGACACTGTATGCCTACATGGAAAAATGTATTCTCTAATGTGGTGCAATATAGAGTTAATTATGTTTTTATCATATTTTGAGCCCTTGCCCTGTAGCATCACTTATCACAATTGAAGCAGGTCAAAGAGATTAAAAGACCCCAACAGGGTTCCATTCCCATGGGGGACCAGTATGAAGAAAATATAGAACTGTATGCACTAACTACTGTAAGGAGCTCTAGATAATAGCGTTTGCTAAAGTATATATTTTTTTACATTACAGCCTTATTCTGAAATGGATTAAAAAATATATTAAAAAATCATCAATCTACACACACTACCCTATAATGACAAAGCAAAAACAGGTTTTTAGAATGTCTTTCAAAAATAAATATAAAAAATACCTTATTTTTATAAGTATTCAGACCCTTTGCTATTGGACTCGAAATTGAGCTCAGGTGCATCCTATTTCCATTGATCGTCCTTGAAATGTTTCTACAACTTGATTGGAGTCCACCTGTGGTGAATTCAATTGATTGGACTTAATTTGGAAAGGCACACACCTGTCTATATAAGGTCCCACAGTTGACAGTGCATGTCAGAGCAAAAACCAAGCCATGAGGTCATAGGAATTATCATTAGAGTTCCGAGACAGGATTGTGTCGAGGCACATATCTGGGGAATGGTACCCCAAAAATTCTGCAGCATTGAAGGTCCCCAGAGCACAGTGGCCTCCATCATTCTTAAATGGAAGTAGTTTGGAACCACCAAGATTCTTCCTAAAGCTGGCCACCTGACCAAACTGAGCAATCGGGGGAGAAGGGCCTTGGTCAGGGAGGTGACCAGGAACCCACTGGTAACTCTGACAGAGCTCTAGAGTTCCTCTGTGTAGATGGGAGAACCTTCTAGAAGGACAACCATCTCTGCAGCACTCCACCAATTAGGCCTTTATGGTAGAGTGGCCAGATGGAAGCCACTCCTCAGTAAAAGGCATATGATAGCCTGCTTGGAGTTTGCCAAAAGGCACCTAAAGACTCTGACCATGAGAAACAAGATTATCTGCTCTGATGAAACCAAGATGAACTCTTTGGCCTGAATGCCAAGCGTCACGTCTGGAGGAAACCTGGCACCATCCCTACGGTGAAGCATGGTGGTGGTAGAATCCTGCTGTGGGGATATTTTTCTGCGGCAGGGACTGGGAGACTAGTCAGGATCGAGGCAAAGATGAATGGACCTTCCCGATAGTCCGTTTTTGCAACTTATTTGTTGATAGGTACAACCAACTTATCTAGAGCCTGTAAAGCACAAGTGTTTTTTTTCTCTCACTATTGTAACCAATGGGATTAAATGGGTTAACTATGTTACTGTGGCTGTTTTCAATTAAAATGAAACAAAAATAGCTTCTTAGCAAAGAGTAATTTCTCAAGCAAGAATTCTGCTAAGACCGTCTGGGAGGGGTCTGAGTGGGGAGGGGAAAACTTAAAACAAATTGTTATTGGCAGAGAGGTTTGGAACTCTCTTTCTAATTGGTCTAATTTACCACCTGTTGATGTCACCAGGGAGACCAAAACTCCATCCTATCAAAACAGGCCTAAATTTCAGGCAGTCTTTTCAAACAGCTCTTACTCTATAAGGGCATTGGCATAATTTTCACAATTGCACAGTATTATTCCACCTTCATAGTATGGAATATATATTTTTTATATATACTGAAGAAAAATATTAATATTTTTACATGTATTTGACTAGTAGTATGACGTGTTTTAGTGCTGACCTGGAACAATAGCCTAAAACCTCAAGGTATAATTTACATTATCTCAAGGTAGATTTGGTTTGAGGCACTATTGAGGTTACTTTCAAGTAAGACAGTTGCATTAACCTTCAAACTACCAACTGGGGTCATTTTGACCCCAGAGACATATTGTTGATAATACCACAAAGGTGGTTTATTAAATTCTTACAATATTACATGACTTGGTCAATCAACTTGTTGTTAAAGCCACTGTCTCCAAGATGTCCTGTCATTTTGCATACTGACATGTTTATATATATATATATATAAACACCTTAATTTAACTTGATCATAACCTCCCAAAAAACGTAGGACCTATTTCTATAATGCTTGCTGTTGTTTTTGTCAAGTGAGACTAATTTAGAGTTTCAAAACATGTAATGGGATGTCATTCCTTTAGCACCACAGACATACAGTAGCATAGAATCAAGTGCTATTTTCATGTATGTGGTCACGGGGTGTATTTGGTCCATTTACATGCCTTTCTTCCCTACAAAGGCTAAACGCAGTATCTACGTTTTTTATTTGACTGCAAAAGTATTTTTCTGTGTTGACAGACAGCAATTGCTGATACTGGATGATATATTCTGATCAACTGAGTTGTTCTTGATTCAGGAAACGAAATACCACAATCAGATAATATACTGTACCTGGCCATTGCAACAGATCAAAGACTTTCGAGCAAATTTTATGGGATAATAATGATGACAGAACTACGTGAGTTTGTATATAGAATTTCGTGGTCGAACATTTATGTTAGTGGTTGCAAGGACGATTCGCAAATGTGTAATTTAGTTTCGGGAGATTGTATCATGAAGTGTGAAAGATTTAACAACATCTTGTAACTTGACATTTTGAATACTGAACCTGATCGAACATCTCTGGAGCGACCTGAAAATTGCGGTGCAGCAAAATATTTAAGTGCCCTTGAATGGGGTATGGTAGCAGGTGCCAGTCGCACCAGTTTGTGTCAAAAACTGCAACGCTGTTGGACTTTTCACATTCTAACAGTTTCCTTTGTGTATCAAGAATGGTCCACAACCCAAAGGATACTTAGCCAACTTTACACAACTGTGGGAAGCATTGAAGTCAACATGAGCCAGCATTCCTGTGGAACGTTTTCGACACCTTTTATAGGGTCTTTGGGGCAGTTCTGATGTCAAGAGGGGGTGCAACTGAATATTAGGAAGGTGTTCCTAATGCTTTGTACACTCATTGTATGTTGACCTCATTCTTCTGTCCTTTTCTGGACATTTACTTATAGTTTTGCCTGGACAGGACCATGAGCACAAGGCTAGTTCTGTATCTTTACCTGATAACGTACTGCAGGATAGGGCCATTCCCATACTGCACTGTAAATGAGTCACATGCTGTTGAGTTGTTATAAATATTCTGAAGTTTGGACACGTCTACTGTACCTCTTACTGAACATCCTCAGCCTCCCAAGTCAATACCACCCTCTCTTCTTAAATGTCATGATTGTCATACTGTAAGTTAAATTGAGACAATTGCTTGAACAAATATGAATGTGAAAAGCAGACTGCACCCTGTTATGTCCCTAGCTAGTTGATTTGACTATCATCTGAGTACATACGAGCAGTTGAATTGTTATACGTCTATAAGTCTTCAACACATGTGAAAAGCTGTCTTCATGTCCCTAACCAGTGGGTTTAAGATGAGTGAGAAAGGAGACACCCCACTCATTCACAGTGTTGTTTTAAATGTCAGAGCCATGACTGCTACACGTTCTTGCAACATTAGAATGTTGTTTCTGTCTGCTTGGCCTTTATGTAGTGTACACTAGATCTGACTACATCCAACCACTCAGTTGCTGAAAATATCCTAGAACATGTAAATATACCTGGTTCTATCGACATTTATCTTTATTCTGTCCCTTTGAATAAACCACAACATTACATAACTGTCATGTGTTTAATATTGCTTCTAACAAATTATACCTTGAGTTAATGTAAATTCTACCTTGAGATAATGTACATTTTACCTTGAGGTTTTAGGCTATTGTTCCAGCCCAGCACTCAAACACCTCATAGAACTAACTAAAGACATTCTCTACAAGATGTCCAGTGACATTCTGAAATATACCCCTTAAAGGGGCAATCTGCACTTGCTACATCCATTTTTGGACATATAAATGTAATGATATGTACCAATTGATTCTTGAAGAATATAACTTATAAATGGCTCATGAGCTTAGTTCAACAGTTGTACCTCATCAAAACCCAACATATAAGCTTGTACTCTGCTTATAAGATGTACAGTAATTTCACATAATGAAATATACCCTTTAAATGTTAATAATATGACTAGTTATAAATACCTTAATGCAACGGTCTTACTTTATTATTATCCCCAAAAAACAAAGGACCTATTTCTACAATGTATGTTGTTGTTTTGTAATGTGAGTCTTATGAAGAGATTCAAATAATGTTTAAAACATGCAATGCGATGTCATTCCTTTAGCAGCACAGACATAGCATAGAAATCAAGTGCTCCTTCTCATATTTCTTTATACAGTGGGTTATGTGCGTATTACTGCACAGTTGGAGCTATAAACGTAAGCATTTTGCTGCACCTGCTAATCTGTGTACATGACCAATACACTTTGAATTGAAGTACTATTTTATTGTGAAAATCTCATAGCATGCATTTGCTCTACTGTTTATATTGTTGTTGGTGGCTCATTCAATCATTGATGTTATCAACTTTTAAAGAAGTGTGGCTTAAAGGTCTTGATGGTAAGTTGATACGCTGAATTGTGTGTTTTTATTGCTGGACAGGATCAATAGTCTGTAGCTCTCCAGGACCAGCGGTGGTGAGAGAGAAACGTTGCTGAAAATGGTAGTTCTGTTTTATGCATGAAATGCTGCACCCTTCTGATAGTTGTGGAGAATGCACAATGTAATTTACATTTTTGTGGAAAGAGTCGAGGGGTCTGAATACTTTCCATAGACACTGTATGCCTACATGGAAAAATGTATTCTCTAATGTGGTGCAATATAGAGTTAATTATGTTTTTATCATATTTTGAGCCCTTGCCCTGTAGCATCACTTATCACAATTGAAGCAGGTCAATGAGATTAAAAGACCCCAACAGGGTTCCATTCCCATGGGGGACCAGTATGAAGAAAATATAGAACTGTATCCACTAACTACTGTAAGGAGCTCTAGATAATAGCGTTTGCTAAAGTATATATTTTTTTACATTACAGCCTTATTCTGAAATGGATTAAAAAATATATTAAAAAATCATCAATCTACACACACTACCCTATAATGACAAAGCAAAAACAGGTTTTTAGAATGTCTTTCAAAAATAAATATAAAAAATACCTTATTTTTATAAGTATTCAGACCCTTTGCTATTGGACTCGAAATTGAGCTCAGGTGCATCCTATTTCCATTGATCGTCCTTGAAATGTTTCTACAACTTGATTGGAGTCCACCTGTGGTGAATTCAATTGATTGGACTTAATTTGGAAAGGCACACACCTGTCTATATAAGGTCCCACAGTTGACAGTGCATGTCAGAGCAAAAACCAAGCCATGAGGTCATAGGAATTATCATTAGAGTTCCGAGACAGGATTGTGTCGAGGCACATATCTGGGGAATGGTACCCCAAAAATTCTGCAGCATTGAAGGTCCCCAGAGCACAGAGGCCTCCATCATTCTTAAATGGAAGTAGTTTGGAACCACCAAGATTCTTCCTAAAGCTGGCCACCTGACCAAACTGAGCAATCGGGGGAGAAGGGCCTTGGTCAGGGAGGTGACCAGGAACCCACTGGTAACTCTGACAGAGCTCTAGAGTTCCTCTGTGTAGATGGGAGAACCTTCTAGAAGGACAACCATCTCTGCAGCACTCCACCAATTAGGCCTTTATGGTAGAGTGGCCAGATGGAAGCCACTCCTCAGTAAAAGGCATATGATAGCCTGCTTGGAGTTTGCCAAAAGGCACCTAAAGACTCTGACCATGAGAAACAAGATTATCTGCTCTGATGAAACCAAGATGAACTCTTTGGCCTGAATGCCAAGCGTCACGTCTGGAGGAAACCTGGCACCATCCCTACGGTGAAGCATGGTGGTGGTAGAATCCTGCTGTGGGGATATTTTTCTGCGGCAGGGACTGGGAGACTAGTCAGGATCGAGGCAAAGATGAATGGACCTTCCCGATAGTCCGTTTTTGCAACTTATTTGTTGATAGGTACAACCAACTTATCTAGAGCCTGTAAAGCACAAGTGTTTTTTTTCTCTCACTATTGTAACCAATGGGATTAAATGGGTTAACTATGTTACTGTGGCTGTTTTCAATTAAAATGAAACAAAAATAGCTTCTTAGCAAAGAGTAATTTCTCAAGCAAGAATTCTGCTAAGACCGTCTGGGAGGGGTCTGAGTGGGGAGGGGAAAACTTAAAACAAATTGTTATTGGCAGAGAGGTTTGGAACTCTCTTTCTAATTGGTCTAATTTACCACCTGTTGATGTCACCAGGGAGACCAAAACTCCATCCTATCAAAACAGGCCTAAATTTCAGGCAGTCTTTTCAAACAGCTCTTACTCTATAAGGATCCTGATCGAACATCTCTGGAGCGACCTGAAAATTGCGGTGCAGCAAAATATTTAAGTGCCCTTGAATGGGGTATGGTAGCAGGTGCCAGTCGCACCAGTTTGTGTCAAAAACTGCAACGCTGTTGGACTTTTCACATTCTAACAGTTTCCTTTGTGTATCAAGAATGGTCCACAACCCAAAGGATACTTAGCCAACTTTACACAACTGTGGGAAGCATTGAAGTCAACATGAGCCAGCATTCCTGTGGAACGTTTTCGACACCTTTTATAGGGTCTTTGGGGCAGTTCTGATGTCAAGAGGGGGTGCAACTGAATATTAGGAAGGTGTTCCTAATGCTTTGTACACTCATTGTATGTTGACCTCATTCTTCTGTCCTTTTCTGGACATTTACTTATAGTTTTGCCTGGACAGGACCATGAGCACAAGGCTAGTTCTGTATCTTTACCTGATAACGTACTGCAGGATAGGGCCATTCCCATACTGCACTGTAAATGAGTCACATGCTGTTGAGTTGTTATAAATATTCTGAAGTTTGGACACGTCTACTGTACCTCTTACTGAACATCCTCAGCCTCCCAAGTCAATACCACCCTCTCTTCTTAAATGTCATGATTGTCATACTGTAAGTTAAATTGAGACAATTGCTTGAACAAATATGAATGTGAAAAGCAGACTGCACCCTGTTATGTCCCTAGCTAGTTGATTTGACTATCATCTGAGTACATACGAGCAGTTGAATTGTTATACGTCTATAAGTCTTCAACACATGTGAAAAGCTGTCTTCATGTCCCTAACCAGTGGGTTTAAGATGAGTGAGAAAGGAGACACCCCACTCATTCACAGTGTTGTTTTAAATGTCAGAGCCATGACTGCTACACGTTCTTGCAACATTAGAATGTTGTTTCTGTCTGCTTGGCCTTTATGTAGTGTACACTAGATCTGACTACATCCAACCACTCAGTTGCTGAAAATATCCTAGAACATGTAAATATACCTGGTTCTATCGACATTTATCTTTATTCTGTCCCTTTGAATAAACCACAACATTACATAACTGTCATGTGTTTAATATTGCTTCTAACAAATTATACCTTGAGTTAATGTAAATTCTACCTTGAGATAATGTACATTTTACCTTGAGGTTTTAGGCTATTGTTCCAGCCCAGCACTCAAACACCTCATAGAACTAACTAAAGACATTCTCTACAAGATGTCCAGTGACATTCTGAAATATACCCCTTAAAGGGGCAATCTGCACTTGCTACATCCATTTTTGGACATATAAATGTAATGATATGTACCAATTGATTCTTGAAGAATATAACTTATAAATGGCTCATGAGCTTAGTTCAACAGTTGTACCTCATCAAAACCCAACATATAAGCTTGTACTCTGCTTATAAGATGTACAGTAATTTCACATAATGAAATATACCCTTTAAATGTTAATAATATGACTAGTTATAAATACCTTAATGCAACGGTCTTACTTTATTATTATCCCCAAAAAACAAAGGACCTATTTCTACAATGTATGTTGTTGTTTTGTAATGTGAGTCTTATGAAGAGATTCAAATAATGTTTAAAACATGCAATGCGATGTCATTCCTTTAGCAGCACAGACATAGCATAGAAATCAAGTGCTCCTTCTCATATTTCTTTATACAGTGGGTTATGTGCGTATTACTGCACAGTTGGAGCTATAAACGTAAGCATTTTGCTGCACCTGCTAATCTGTGTACATGACCAATACACTTTGAATTGAAGTACTATTTTATTGTGAAAATCTCATAGCATGCATTTGCTCTACTGTTTATATTGTTGTTGGTGGCTCATTCAATCATTGATGTTATCAACTTTTAAAGAAGTGTGGCTTAAAGGTCTTGATGGTAAGTTGATACGCTGAATTGTGTGTTTTTATTGCTGGACAGGATCAATAGTCTGTAGCTCTCCAGGACCAGCGGTGGTGAGAGAGAAACGTTGCTGAAAATGGTAGTTCTGTTTTATGCATGAAATGCTGCACCCTTCTGATAGTTGTGGAGAATGCACAATGTAATTTACATTTTTGTGGAAAGAGTCGAGGGGTCTGAATACTTTCCATAGACACTGTATGCCTACATGGAAAAATGTATTCTCTAATGTGGTGCAATATAGAGTTAATTATGTTTTTATCATATTTTGAGCCCTTGCCCTGTAGCATCACTTATCACAATTGAAGCAGGTCAAAGAGATTAAAAGACCCCAACAGGGTTCCATTCCCATGGGGGACCAGTATGAAGAAAATATAGAACTGTATGCACTAACTACTGTAAGGAGCTCTAGATAATAGCGTTTGCTAAAGTATATATTTTTTTACATTACAGCCTTATTCTGAAATGGATTAAAAAATATATTAAAAAATCATCAATCTACACACACTACCCTATAATGACAAAGCAAAAACAGGTTTTTAGAATGTCTTTCAAAAATAAATATAAAAAATACCTTATTTTTATAAGTATTCAGACCCTTTGCTATTGGACTCGAAATTGAGCTCAGGTGCATCCTATTTCCATTGATCGTCCTTGAAATGTTTCTACAACTTGATTGGAGTCCACCTGTGGTGAATTCAATTGATTGGACTTAATTTGGAAAGGCACACACCTGTCTATATAAGGTCCCACAGTTGACAGTGCATGTCAGAGCAAAAACCAAGCCATGAGGTCATAGGAATTATCATTAGAGTTCCGAGACAGGATTGTGTCGAGGCACATATCTGGGGAATGGTACCCCAAAAATTCTGCAGCATTGAAGGTCCCCAGAGCACAGTGGCCTCCATCATTCTTAAATGGAAGTAGTTTGGAACCACCAAGATTCTTCCTAAAGCTGGCCACCTGACCAAACTGAGCAATCGGGGGAGAAGGGCCTTGGTCAGGGAGGTGACCAGGAACCCACTGGTAACTCTGACAGAGCTCTAGAGTTCCTCTGTGTAGATGGGAGAACCTTCTAGAAGGACAACCATCTCTGCAGCACTCCACCAATTAGGCCTTTATGGTAGAGTGGCCAGATGGAAGCCACTCCTCAGTAAAAGGCATATGATAGCCTGCTTGGAGTTTGCCAAAAGGCACCTAAAGACTCTGACCATGAGAAACAAGATTATCTGCTCTGATGAAACCAAGATGAACTCTTTGGCCTGAATGCCAAGCGTCACGTCTGGAGGAAACCTGGCACCATCCCTACGGTGAAGCATGGTGGTGGTAGAATCCTGCTGTGGGGATATTTTTCTGCGGCAGGGACTGGGAGACTAGTCAGGATCGAGGCAAAGATGAATGGACCTTCCCGATAGTCCGTTTTTGCAACTTATTTGTTGATAGGTACAACCAACTTATCTAGAGCCTGTAAAGCACAAGTGTTTTTTTTCTCTCACTATTGTAACCAATGGGATTAAATGGGTTAACTATGTTACTGTGGCTGTTTTCAATTAAAATGAAACAAAAATAGCTTCTTAGCAAAGAGTAATTTCTCAAGCAAGAATTCTGCTAAGACCGTCTGGGAGGGGTCTGAGTGGGGAGGGGAAAACTTAAAACAAATTGTTATTGGCAGAGAGGTTTGGAACTCTCTTTCTAATTGGTCTAATTTACCACCTGTTGATGTCACCAGGGAGACCAAAACTCCATCCTATCAAAACAGGCCTAAATTTCAGGCAGTCTTTTCAAACAGCTCTTACTCTATAAGGGCATTGGCATAATTTTCACAATTGCACAGTATTATTCCACCTTCATAGTATGGAATATATATTTTTTATATATACTGAAGAAAAATATTAATATTTTTACATGTATTTGACTAGTAGTATGACGTGTTTTAGTGCTGACCTGGAACAATAGCCTAAAACCTCAAGGTATAATTTACATTATCTCAAGGTAGATTTGGTTTGAGGCACTATTGAGGTTACTTTCAAGTAAGACAGTTGCATTAACCTTCAAACTACCAACTGGGGTCATTTTGACCCCAGAGACATATTGTTGATAATACCACAAAGGTGGTTTATTAAATTCTTACAATATTACATGACTTGGTCAATCAACTTGTTGTTAAAGCCACTGTCTCCAAGATGTCCTGTCATTTTGCATACTGACATGTTTATATATATATATATATATATATATATATAAACACCTTAATTTAACTTGATCATAACCTCCCAAAAAACGTAGGACCTATTTCTATAATGCTTGCTGTTGTTTTTGTCAAGTGAGACTAATTTAGAGTTTCAAAACATGTAATAGGATGTCATTCCTTTAGCACCACAGACATACAGTAGCATAGAATCAAGTGCTATTTTCATGTATGTGGTCACGGGGTGTATTTGGTCCATTTACATGCCTTTCTTCCCTACAAAGGCTAAACGCAGTATCTACGTTTTTTATTTGACTGCAAAAGTATTTTTCTGTGTTGACAGACAGCAATTGCTGATACTGGATGATATATTCTGATCAACTGAGTTGTTCTTGATTCAGGAAACGAAATACCACAATCAGATAATATACTGTACCTGGCCATTGCAATAGATCAAAGACTTTCGAGCAAATTTTATGGGATAATAATGATGACAGAACTACGTGAGTTTGTATATAGAATTTCGTGGTCGAACATTTATGTTAGTGGTTGCAAGGACGATTCGCAAATGTGTAATTTAGTTTCGGGAGATTGTATCATGAAGTGTGAAAGATTTAACAACATCTTGTAACTTGACATTTTGAATACTGAACCTGATCGAACATCTCTGGAGCGACCTGAAAATTGCGGTGCAGCAAAATATTTAAGTGCCCTTGAATGGGGTATGGTAGCAGGTGCCAGTCGCACCAGTTTGTGTCAAAAACTGCAACGCTGTTGGACTTTTCACATTCTAACAGTTTCCTTTGTGTATCAAGAATGGTCCACAACCCAAAGGATACTTAGCCAACTTTACACAACTGTGGGAAGCATTGAAGTCAACATGAGCCAGCATTCCTGTGGAACGTTTTCGACACCTTTTATAGGGTCTTTGGGGCAGTTCTGATGTCAAGAGGGGGTGCAACTGAATATTAGGAAGGTGTTCCTAATGCTTTGTACACTCATTGTATGTTGACCTCATTCTTCTGTCCTTTTCTGGACATTTACTTATAGTTTTGCCTGGACAGGACCATGAGCACAAGGCTAGTTCTGTATCTTTACCTGATAACGTACTGCAGGATAGGGCCATTCCCATACTGCACTGTAAATGAGTCACATGCTGTTGAGTTGTTATAAATATTCTGAAGTTTGGACACGTCTACTGTACCTCTTACTGAACATCCTCAGCCTCCCAAGTCAATACCACCCTCTCTTCTTAAATGTCATGATTGTCATACTGTAAGTTAAATTGAGACAATTGCTTGAACAAATATGAATGTGAAAAGCAGACTGCACCCTGTTATGTCCCTAGCTAGTTGATTTGACTATCATCTGAGTACATACGAGCAGTTGAATTGTTATACGTCTATAAGTCTTCAACACATGTGAAAAGCTGTCTTCATGTCCCTAACCAGTGGGTTTAAGATGAGTGAGAAAGGAGACACCCCACTCATTCACAGTGTTGTTTTAAATGTCAGAGCCATGACTGCTACACGTTCTTGCAACATTAGAATGTTGTTTCTGTCTGCTTGGCCTTTATGTAGTGTACACTAGATCTGACTACATCCAACCACTCAGTTGCTGAAAATATCCTAGAACATGTAAATATACCTGGTTCTATCGACATTTATCTTTATTCTGTCCCTTTGAATAAACCACAACATTACATAACTGTCATGTGTTTAATATTGCTTCTAACAAATTATACCTTGAGTTAATGTAAATTCTACCTTGAGATAATGTACATTTTACCTTGAGGTTTTAGGCTATTGTTCCAGCCCAGCACTCAAACACCTCATAGAACTAACTAAAGACATTCTCTACAAGATGTCCAGTGACATTCTGAAATATACCCCTTAAAGGGGCAATCTGCACTTGCTACATCCATTTTTGGACATATAAATGTAATGATATGTACCAATTGATTCTTGAAGAATATAACTTATAAATGGCTCATGAGCTTAGTTCAACAGTTGTACCTCATCAAAACCCAACATATAAGCTTGTACTCTGCTTATAAGATGTACAGTAATTTCACATAATGAAATATACCCTTTAAATGTTAATAATATGACTAGTTATAAATACCTTAATGCAACGGTCTTACTTTATTATTATCCCCAAAAAACAAAGGACCTATTTCTACAATGTATGTTGTTGTTTTGTAATGTGAGTCTTATGAAGAGATTCAAATAATGTTTAAAACATGCAATGCGATGTCATTCCTTTAGCAGCACAGACATAGCATAGAAATCAAGTGCTCCTTCTCATATTTCTTTATACAGTGGGTTATGTGCGTATTACTGCACAGTTGGAGCTATAAACGTAAGCATTTTGCTGCACCTGCTAATCTGTGTACATGACCAATACACTTTGAATTGAAGTACTATTTTATTGTGAAAATCTCATAGCATGCATTTGCTCTACTGTTTATATTGTTGTTGGTGGCTCATTCAATCATTGATGTTATCAACTTTTAAAGAAGTGTGGCTTAAAGGTCTTGATGGTAAGTTGATACGCTGAATTGTGTGTTTTTATTGCTGGACAGGATCAATAGTCTGTAGCTCTCCAGGACCAGCGGTGGTGAGAGAGAAACGTTGCTGAAAATGGTAGTTCTGTTTTATGCATGAAATGCTGCACCCTTCTGATAGTTGTGGAGAATGCACAATGTAATTTACATTTTTGTGGAAAGAGTCGAGGGGTCTGAATACTTTCCATAGACACTGTATGCCTACATGGAAAAATGTATTCTCTAATGTGGTGCAATATAGAGTTAATTATGTTTTTATCATATTTTGAGCCCTTGCCCTGTAGCATCACTTATCACAATTGAAGCAGGTCAATGAGATTAAAAGACCCCAACAGGGTTCCATTCCCATGGGGGACCAGTATGAAGAAAATATAGAACTGTATGCACTAACTACTGTAAGGAGCTCTAGATAATAGCGTTTGCTAAAGTATATATTTTTTTACATTACAGCCTTATTCTGAAATGGATTAAAAAATATATTAAAAAATCATCAATCTACACACACTACCCTATAATGACAAAGCAAAAACAGGTTTTTAGAATGTCTTTCAAAAATAAATATAAAAAATACCTTATTTTTATAAGTATTCAGACCCTTTGCTATTGGACTCGAAATTGAGCTCAGGTGCATCCTATTTCCATTGATCGTCCTTGAAATGTTTCTACAACTTGATTGGAGTCCACCTGTGGTGAATTCAATTGATTGGACTTAATTTGGAAAGGCACACACCTGTCTATATAAGGTCCCACAGTTGACAGTGCATGTCAGAGCAAAAACCAAGCCATGAGGTCATAGGAATTATCATTAGAGTTCCGAGACAGGATTGTGTCGAGGCACATATCTGGGGAATGGTACCCCAAAAATTCTGCAGCATTGAAGGTCCCCAGAGCACAGTGGCCTCCATCATTCTTAAATGGAAGTAGTTTGGAACCACCAAGATTCTTCCTAAAGCTGGCCACCTGACCAAACTGAGCAATCGGGGGAGAAGGGCCTTGGTCAGGGAGGTGACCAGGAACCCACTGGTAACTCTGACAGAGCTCTAGAGTTCCTCTGTGTAGATGGGAGAACCTTCTAGAAGGACAACCATCTCTGCAGCACTCCACCAATTAGGCCTTTATGGTAGAGTGGCCAGATGGAAGCCACTCCTCAGTAAAAGGCATATGATAGCCTGCTTGGAGTTTGCCAAAAGGCACCTAAAGACTCTGACCATGAGAAACAAGATTATCTGCTCTGATGAAACCAAGATGAACTCTTTGGCCTGAATGCCAAGCGTCACGTCTGGAGGAAACCTGGCACCATCCCTACGGTGAAGCATGGTGGTGGTAGAATCCTGCTGTGGGGATATTTTTCTGCGGCAGGGACTGGGAGACTAGTCAGGATCGAGGCAAAGATGAATGGACCTTCCCGATAGTCCGTTTTTGCAACTTATTTGTTGATAGGTACAACCAACTTATCTAGAGCCTGTAAAGCACAAGTGTTTTTTTTCTCTCACTATTGTAACCAATGGGATTAAATGGGTTAACTATGTTACTGTGGCTGTTTTCAATTAAAATGAAACAAAAATAGCTTCTTAGCAAAGAGTAATTTCTCAAGCAAGAATTCTGCTAAGACCGTCTGGGAGGGGTCTGAGTGGGGAGGGGAAAACTTAAAACAAATTGTTATTGGCAGAGAGGTTTGGAACTCTCTTTCTAATTGGTCTAATTTACCACCTGTTGATGTCACCAGGGAGACCAAAACTCCATCCTATCAAAACAGGCCTAAATTTCAGGCAGTCTTTTCAAACAGCTCTTACTCTATAAGGGCATTGGCATAATTTTCACAATTGCACAGTATTATTCCACCTTCATAGTATGGAATATATATTTTTTATATATACTGAAGAAAAATATTAATATTTTTACATGTATTTGACTAGTAGTATGACGTGTTTTAGTGCTGACCTGGAACAATAGCCTAAAACCTCAAGGTATAATTTACATTATCTCAAGGTAGATTTGGTTTGAGGCACTATTGAGGTTACTTTCAAGTAAGACAGTTGCATTAACCTTCAAACTACCAACTGGGGTCATTTTGACCCCAGAGACATATTGTTGATAATACCACAAAGGTGGTTTATTAAATTCTTACAATATTACATGACTTGGTCAATCAACTTGTTGTTAAAGCCACTGTCTCCAAGATGTCCTGTCATTTTGCATACTGACATGTTTATATATATATATATATAAACACCTTAATTTAACTTGATCATAACCTCCCAAAAAACGTAGGACCTATTTCTATAATGCTTGCTGTTGTTTTTGTCAAGTGAGACTAATTTAGAGTTTCAAAACATGTAATGGGATGTCATTCCTTTAGCACCACAGACATACAGTAGCATAGAATCAAGTGCTATTTTCATGTATGTGGTCACGGGGTGTATTTGGTCCATTTACATGCCTTTCTTCCCTACAAAGGCTAAACGCAGTATCTACGTTTTTTATTTGACTGCAAAAGTATTTTTCTGTGTTGACAGACAGCAATTGCTGATACTGGATGATATATTCTGATCAACTGAGTTGTTCTTGATTCAGGAAACGAAATACCACAATCAGATAATATACTGTACCTGGCCATTGCAACAGATCAAAGACTTTCGAGCAAATTTTATGGGATAATAATGATGACAGAACTACGTGAGTTTGTATATAGAATTTCGTGGTCGAACATTTATGTTAGTGGTTGCAAGGACGATTCGCAAATGTGTAATTTAGTTTCGGGAGATTGTATCATGAAGTGTGAAAGATTTAACAACATCTTGTAACTTGACATTTTGAATACTGAACCTGATCGAACATCTCTGGAGCGACCTGAAAATTGCGGTGCAGCAAAATATTTAAGTGCCCTTGAATGGGGTATGGTAGCAGGTGCCAGTCGCACCAGTTTGTGTCAAAAACTGCAACGCTGTTGGACTTTTCACATTCTAACAGTTTCCTTTGTGTATCAAGAATGGTCCACAACCCAAAGGATACTTAGCCAACTTTACACAACTGTGGGAAGCATTGAAGTCAACATGAGCCAGCATTCCTGTGGAACGTTTTCGACACCTTTTATAGGGTCTTTGGGGCAGTTCTGATGTCAAGAGGGGGTGCAACTGAATATTAGGAAGGTGTTCCTAATGCTTTGTACACTCATTGTATGTTGACCTCATTCTTCTGTCCTTTTCTGGACATTTACTTATAGTTTTGCCTGGACAGGACCATGAGCACAAGGCTAGTTCTGTATCTTTACCTGATAACGTACTGCAGGATAGGGCCATTCCCATACTGCACTGTAAATGAGTCACATGCTGTTGAGTTGTTATAAATATTCTGAAGTTTGGACACGTCTACTGTACCTCTTACTGAACATCCTCAGCCTCCCAAGTCAATACCACCCTCTCTTCTTAAATGTCATGATTGTCATACTGTAAGTTAAATTGAGACAATTGCTTGAACAAATATGAATGTGAAAAGCAGACTGCACCCTGTTATGTCCCTAGCTAGTTGATTTGACTATCATCTGAGTACATACGAGCAGTTGAATTGTTATACGTCTATAAGTCTTCAACACATGTGAAAAGCTGTCTTCATGTCCCTAACCAGTGGGTTTAAGATGAGTGAGAAAGGAGACACCCCACTCATTCACAGTGTTGTTTTAAATGTCAGAGCCATGACTGCTACACGTTCTTGCAACATTAGAATGTTGTTTCTGTCTGCTTGGCCTTTATGTAGTGTACACTAGATCTGACTACATCCAACCACTCAGTTGCTGAAAATATCCTAGAACATGTAAATATACCTGGTTCTATCGACATTTATCTTTATTCTGTCCCTTTGAATAAACCACAACATTACATAACTGTCATGTGTTTAATATTGCTTCTAACAAATTATACCTTGAGTTAATGTAAATTCTACCTTGAGATAATGTACATTTTACCTTGAGGTTTTAGGCTATTGTTCCAGCCCAGCACTCAAACACCTCATAGAACTAACTAAAGACATTCTCTACAAGATGTCCAGTGACATTCTGAAATATACCCCTTAAAGGGGCAATCTGCACTTGCTACATCCATTTTTGGACATATAAATGTAATGATATGTACCAATTGATTCTTGAAGAATATAACTTATAAATGGCTCATGAGCTTAGTTCAACAGTTGTACCTCATCAAAACCCAACATATAAGCTTGTACTCTGCTTATAAGATGTACAGTAATTTCACATAATGAAATATACCCTTTAAATGTTAATAATATGACTAGTTATAAATACCTTAATGCAACGGTCTTACTTTATTATTATCCCCAAAAAACAAAGGACCTATTTCTACAATGTATGTTGTTGTTTTGTAATGTGAGTCTTATGAAGAGATTCAAATAATGTTTAAAACATGCAATGCGATGTCATTCCTTTAGCAGCACAGACATAGCATAGAAATCAAGTGCTCCTTCTCATATTTCTTTATACAGTGGGTTATGTGCGTATTACTGCACAGTTGGAGCTATAAACGTAAGCATTTTGCTGCACCTGCTAATCTGTGTACATGACCAATACACTTTGAATTGAAGTACTATTTTATTGTGAAAATCTCATAGCATGCATTTGCTCTACTGTTTATATTGTTGTTGGTGGCTCATTCAATCATTGATGTTATCAACTTTTAAAGAAGTGTGGCTTAAAGGTCTTGATGGTAAGTTGATACGCTGAATTGTGTGTTTTTATTGCTGGACAGGATCAATAGTCTGTAGCTCTCCAGGACCAGCGGTGGTGAGAGAGAAACGTTGCTGAAAATGGTAGTTCTGTTTTATGCATGAAATGCTGCACCCTTCTGATAGTTGTGGAGAATGCACAATGTAATTTACATTTTTGTGGAAAGAGTCGAGGGGTCTGAATACTTTCCATAGACACTGTATGCCTACATGGAAAAATGTATTCTCTAATGTGGTGCAATATAGAGTTAATTATGTTTTTATCATATTTTGAGCCCTTGCCCTGTAGCATCACTTATCACAATTGAAGCAGGTCAAAGAGATTAAAAGACCCCAACAGGGTTCCATTCCCATGGGGGACCAGTATGAAGAAAATATAGAACTGTATCCACTAACTACTGTAAGGAGCTCTAGATAATAGCGTTTGCTAAAGTATATATTTTTTTACATTACAGCCTTATTCTGAAATGGATTAAAAAATATATTAAAAAATCATCAATCTACACACACTACCCTATAATGACAAAGCAAAAACAGGTTTTTAGAATGTCTTTCAAAAATAAATATAAAAAATACCTTATTTTTATAAGTATTCAGACCCTTTGCTATTGGACTCGAAATTGAGCTCAGGTGCATCCTATTTCCATTGATCGTCCTTGAAATGTTTCTACAACTTGATTGGAGTCCACCTGTGGTGAATTCAATTGATTGGACTTAATTTGGAAAGGCACACACCTGTCTATATAAGGTCCCACAGTTGACAGTGCATGTCAGAGCAAAAACCAAGCCATGAGGTCATAGGAATTATCATTAGAGTTCCGAGACAGGATTGTGTCGAGGCACATATCTGGGGAATGGTACCCCAAAAATTCTGCAGCATTGAAGGTCCCCAGAGCACAGTGGCCTCCATCATTCTTAAATGGAAGTAGTTTGGAACCACCAAGATTCTTCCTAAAGCTGGCCACCTGACCAAACTGAGCAATCGGGGGAGAAGGGCCTTGGTCAGGGAGGTGACCAGGAACCCACTGGTAACTCTGACAGAGCTCTAGAGTTCCTCTGTGTAGATGGGAGAACCTTCTAGAAGGACAACCATCTCTGCAGCACTCCACCAATTAGGCCTTTATGGTAGAGTGGCCAGATGGAAGCCACTCCTCAGTAAAAGGCATATGATAGCCTGCTTGGAGTTTGCCAAAAGGCACCTAAAGACTCTGACCATGAGAAACAAGATTATCTGCTCTGATGAAACCAAGATGAACTCTTTGGCCTGAATGCCAAGCGTCACGTCTGGAGGAAACCTGGCACCATCCCTACGGTGAAGCATGGTGGTGGTAGAATCCTGCTGTGGGGATATTTTTCTGCGGCAGGGACTGGGAGACTAGTCAGGATCGAGGCAAAGATGAATGGACCTTCCCGATAGTCCGTTTTTGCAACTTATTTGTTGATAGGTACAACCAACTTATCTAGAGCCTGTAAAGCACAAGTGTTTTTTTTCTCTCACTATTGTAACCAATGGGATTAAATGGGTTAACTATGTTACTGTGGCTGTTTTCAATTAAAATGAAACAAAAATAGCTTCTTAGCAAAGAGTAATTTCTCAAGCAAGAATTCTGCTAAGACCGTCTGGGAGGGGTCTGAGTGGGGAGGGGAAAACTTAAAGCAAATTGTTATTGGCAGAGAGGTTTGGAACTCTCTTTCTAATTGGTCTAATTTACCACCTGTTGATGTCACCAGGGAGACCAAAACTCCATCCTATCAAAACAGGCCTAAATTTCAGGCAGTCTTTTCAAACAGCTCTTACTCTATAAGGGCATTGGCATAATTTTCACAATTGCACAGTATTATTCCACCTTCATAGTATGGAATATATATTT
Organism: Oncorhynchus clarkii lewisi; assembly: GCF_045791955.1. Lineage (NCBI taxonomy): Eukaryota > Metazoa > Chordata > Actinopteri > Salmoniformes > Salmonidae > Oncorhynchus > Oncorhynchus clarkii. The sequence continues at coordinate 5,946,342 of NC_092165.1, read as the reverse complement.
TTTATATATACTGAAGAAAAATATTAATATTTTTACATGTATTTGACTAGTAGTATGACGTGTTTTAGTGCTGACCTGGAACAATAGCCTAAAACCTCAAGGTATAATTTACATTATCTCAAGGTAGATTTGGTTTGAGGCACTATTGAGGTTACTTTCAAGTAAGACAGTTGCATTAACCTTCAAACTACCAACTGGGGTCATTTTGACCCCAGAGACATATTGTTGATAATACCACAAAGGTGGTTTATTAAATTCTTACAATATTACATGACTTGGTCAATCAACTTGTTGTTAAAGCCACTGTCTCCAAGATGTCCTGTCATTTTGCATACTGACATGTTTATATATATATATATATAAACACCTTAATTTAACTTGATCATAACCTCCCAAAAAACGTAGGACCTATTTCTATAATGCTTGCTGTTGTTTTTGTCAAGTGAGACTAATTTAGAGTTTCAAAACATGTAATGGGATGTCATTCCTTTAGCACCACAGACATACAGTAGCATAGAATCAAGTGCTATTTTCATGTATGTGGTCACGGGGTGTATTTGGTCCATTTACATGCCTTTCTTCCCTACAAAGGCTAAACGCAGTATCTACGTTTTTTATTTGACTGCAAAAGTATTTTTCTGTGTTGACAGACAGCAATTGCTGATACTGGATGATATATTCTGATCAACTGAGTTGTTCTTGATTCAGGAAACGAAATACCACAATCAGATAATATACTGTACCTGGCCATTGCAACAGATCAAAGACTTTCGAGCAAATTTTATGGGATAATAATGATGACAGAACTACGTGAGTTTGTATATAGAATTTCGTGGTCGAACATTTATGTTAGTGGTTGCAAGGACGATTCGCAAATGTGTAATTTAGTTTCGGGAGATTGTATCATGAAGTGTGAAAGATTTAACAACATCTTGTAACTTGACATTTTGAATACTGAACCTGATCGAACATCTCTGGAGCGACCTGAAAATTGCGGTGCAGCAAAATATTTAAGTGCCCTTGAATGGGGTATGGTAGCAGGTGCCAGTCGCACCAGTTTGTGTCAAAAACTGCAACGCTGTTGGACTTTTCACATTCTAACAGTTTCCATTGTGTATCAAGAATGGTCCACAACCCAAAGGATACTTAGCCAACTTTACACAACTGTGGGAAGCATTGAAGTCAACATGAGCCAGCATTCCTGTGGAACGTTTTCGACACCTTTTATAGGGTCTTTGGGGCCGTTCTGATGTCAAGAGGGGGTGCAACTGAATATTAGGAAGGTGTTCCTAATGCTTTGTACACTCATTGTATGTTGACCTCATTCTTCTGTCCTTTTCTGGACATTTACTTATAGTTTTGCCTGGACAGGACCATGAGCACAAGGCTAGTTCTGTATCTTTACCTGATAACGTACTGCAGGATAGGGCCATTCCCATACTGCACTGTAAATGAGTCACATGCTGTTGAGTTGTTATAAATATTCTGAAGTTTGGACACGTCTACTGTACCTCTTACTGAACATCCTCAGCCTCCCAAGTCAATACCACCCTCTCTTCTTAAATGTCATGATTGTCATACTGTAAGTTAAATTGAGACAATTGCTTGAACAAATATGAATGTGAAAAGCAGACTGCACCCTGTTATGTCCCTAGCTAGTTGATTTGACTATCATCTGAGTACATACGAGCAGTTGAATTGTTATACGTCTATAAGTCTTCAACACATGTGAAAAGCTGTCTTCATGTCCCTAACCAGTGGGTTTAAGATGAGTGAGAAAGGAGACACCCCACTCATTCACAGTGTTGTTTTAAATGTCAGAGCCATGACTGCTACACGTTCTTGCAACATTAGAATGTTGTTTCTGTCTGCTTGGCCTTTATGTAGTGTACACTAGATCTGACTACATCCAACCACTCAGTTGCTGAAAATATCCTAGAACATGTAAATATACCTGGTTCTATCTACATTTATCTTTATTCTGTCCCTTTGAATAAACCACAACATTACATAACTGTCATGTGTTTAATATTGCTTCTAACAAATGATACCTTGAGATCATGTAAATTCTACCTTGAGATAATGTACATTTTACCTTGAGGTTTTAGGCTATTGTTCCAGCCCAGCACTCAAACACCTCATAGAACTAACTAAAGACATTCTCTACAAGATGTCCAGTGACATTCTGAAATATACCCCTTAAAGGGGCAATCTGCACTTGCTACATTCATTTTTGGACATATAAATGTAATGATATGTACCAATTGATTCTTGAAGAATATAACTTATAAATGGCTCATGAGCTTAGTTCAACAGTTGTACCTCATCAAAACCCAACATATAAGCTTGTACTCTGCTTATAAGATGTACAGTAATTTCACATAATGAAATATACCCTTTAAATGTTAATAATATGACTAGTTATAAATACCTTAATGCAACGGTCTTACTTTATTATTATCCCCAAAAAACAAAGGACCTATTTCTACAATGTATGTTGTTGTTTTGTAATGTGAGTCTTATGAAGAGATTCAAATAATGTTTAAAACATGCAATGCGATGTCATTCCTTTAGCAGCACAGACATAGCATAGAAATCAAGTGCTCCTTCTCATATTTCTTTATACAGTGGGTTATGTGCGTATTACTGCACAGTTGGAGCTATAAACGTAAGCATTTTGCTGCACCTGCTAATCTGTGTACATGACCAATACACTTTGAATTGAAGTACTATTTTATTGTGAAAATCTCATAGCATGCATTTGCTCTACTGTTTATATTGTTGTTGGTGGCTCATTCAATCATTGATGTTATCAACTTTTAAAGAAGTGTGGCTTAAAGGTCTTGATGGTAAGTTGATACGCTGAATTGTGTGTTTTTATTGCTGGACAGGATCAATAGTCTGTAGCTCTCCAGGACCAGCGGTGGTGAGAGAGAAACGTTGCTGAAAATGGTAGTTCTGTTTTATGCATGAAATGCTGCACCCTTCTGATAGTTGTGGAGAATGCACAATGTAATTTACATTTTTGTGGAAAGAGTCGAGGGGTTTGACCACGCAATACCCTATAATGACAAAGCAAAAACAGGTTTTTAGAATGTCTTTCAAAAATAAAAAATAATAATACCTTATTTGTCTAAGTATTCAGACCCTTTACTGACTGAGGTACACTTGATGGAGGCAATGTCTGAAACCTATCGTCTTCACTCCTTTGAGTACCTGACTCCGGTTGCTTGGATGGATAGTCATGCTGTAGAGCGGGACCATTCTGGACTTCCTCCAGATGGTACCTAAGGGTGGTATTCTGCTGCATTTTAGAGTCCACTTGAGCACTTAGAGTACTGATTTTGGACACGTGAGTGTCACACTTGCTCCTTTCGGTCTCAAACTTATCTGTCATGGTTTGCAGATAGAGGTCCTGAGTATGGCGCGAGAGATTTAGTGATGAGATTTCATTATGATGAGATTTAGTGATGAGATTTCATTATGATGAGATTTAGAGATGAGATTTCATTATGATGAGATTTAGTGATGAGATTTCATTATGATGAGATTTAGTGATGAGATTTCATTATGATGAGATTTAGTGATGAGATTTCATTATGATGAGATTTAGTGATGAGATTTCCTTATGATGAGATTTAGTGATGAGATTTCATTATGATGAGATTTAGTGATGAGATTTCATTATGATGAGATTTAGTGATGAGATTTCCTTATGATGAGATTTAGTGATGAGATTTCATTATGATGAGATTTAGTGATGAGATTTCATTATGATGAGATTTAGTGATGAGATTTCCTTATGATGAGATTTAGTGATGAGATTTCATTATGATGAGATTTAGTGATGAGATTTCCTTTATAGCTTTTTCTAATCCATTCAATTTCTCATGATTTTGGCATTGTTCTGCGTTTGTGTCAATTTGAACGGTGTTGTAGAGTGTTTAAAATGGGTTGTCCATATGTCACCATTTTCTAATCGCTAATTCCTATTGTTTCAATGTTTTTTTAATTTTATTTAAATTTTACCAGAAGTTGTGTGTGTTTATGGACTCCTCAATTAGTGTCAGCTGCTTGCTGTTGTACTGTGCTTTTTTGGCTCTGAGTGTACGTTTATTGAGTTTTAAAGTCTCACAGTAATGAAGGCGTAATTCACCAACACATATTTTTCTGTCAGTACAAGTTATTTTTTCAGTTTTAACCAAATGTGATATTTGCCAATTTTGAAGGGATCAATTAGATGTTGTAGTTGGGATTTGTACCAAATGATCAGTCAGAGTCTCTGCCTCTATTGACAGAGCTTTGTTTCTGTGACGGCACAGTGACCTCTCTGTAGCCTGTGGGACAGTGATGGCACAGTGACCTCTCTGTAGCCTGTGGGACAGTGATGGCACAGTGACCTCTCTGTAGCCTGTGGGACAGTGAGTGACAACGTCAGCCTTACACCATGTCTCCTGCAGAATGATGACCTCTCTGTAGCCTGTGGGACAGTGAGTGACAACGTCAGCCTTACACCATGTCTCCTGCAGAATGATGACCTCTCTGTAGCCTGTGGGACAGTGAGTGACAACGTCAGCCTTACACCATGTCTCCTGCAGAATGATGACCTCTCTGTAGCCTGTGGGACAGTGAGTGACAACATCAGCCTTACACCATGTCTCCTGCAGAATGATGACCTCTCTGTAGCCTGTGGGACAGTGAGTGACAACGTCAGCCTTACACCATGTCTCCTGCAGAATGATGACCTCTCTGTAGCCTGTGGGACAGTGAGTGACAACGTCAGCCTTACACCATGTCTCCTTCAGAATGATGACCTCTCTGTAGCCTGTGGGACAGTGAGTGACAACGTCAGCCTTACACCATGTCTCCTGCAGAATGATTACCTCTCTGTAGCCCGTGGGACAGTGAGTGACAATGTCAGCCTTACACCATGTCTCCTGCAGAATGATGAACTCTATGTAGCCTGTGGGACAGTGAGTGACAACGTCAGCCTTACACCATGTCTCCTGCAGAATGATGACCTCTCTGTAGCCTGTGGAACAGTGAGTGACAACGTCAGCCTTACACCATGTCTCCTGCAGAATGATTACCTCTCTGTAGCCTGTGGGACAGTGAGTGACAACGTCAGCCTTACACCATGTCTCCTGCAGAATGATGACGTCAACATCTGTTAAGATGTTTGTTGAACTCCAGTGCTAAACTCTTCAGTCCAAAGGTTGATGAGTTTAGGCCCTGAATGTTCCACATGCTGACTGATAGGTTGATGAGTTTAGGCCCTGAATGTTCCACATGCTGACTGATAGGTTGATGAGTTTAGGCCCTGAATGTTCCACATGCTGACTGATAGGTTGATGAGTTTAGGCCCTGAATGTTCCACATGCTGACTGATAGGTTGATGAGTTTAGGCCCTGAATGTTCCACATGCTGACTGATAGGTTGATGAGTTTAGGCCCTGAATGTTCCACATGCTGACTGATAGGTTGATGAGTTTAGGCCCTGAATGTTCCACATGCTGACTGATAGGTTGATGAGTTTAGGCCCTGAATGTTCCACATGCTGACTGATAGGTTGATGAGTTTAGGCCCTGAATGTTCCACATGCTGACTGATAGGTTGATGAGTTTAGGCCCTGAATGTTCCACATGCTGACTGATAGGTTGATAAGTTTAGGCCCTGGATGTTCCACATGCTGACTGATAGGTTGATGAGTTTAGGCCCTGAATGTTCCACATGCTGACTGATAGGTTGATGAGTTTAGGCCCTGAATGTTCCACATGCTGACTGATAGGTTGATGAGTTTAGGCCCTGAATGTTCCACATGCTGACTGATAGGTTGATGAGTTTAGGCCCTGAATGTTCCACATGCTGACTGATAGGTTGATGAGTTTAGGCCCTGAATGTTCCACATGCTGACTGATAGGTTGATGAGTTTAGGCCCTGAATGTTCCACATGCTGACTGATAGGTTGATGAGTTTAGGCCCTGAATGTTCCACATGCTGACTGATAGGTTGATGAGTTTAGGCCCTGAATGTTCCACATGCTGACTGATAGGGATTTCATGTTGCAAAAGAAAGAATAGCAGTCAGAAATACAGTAACTACTAACTAATACGTTGTTAAGAGTGAGAAAAACAGGATAACAGTTTTAAAAAAATCTGTTTTATATATATATATATATTCCTATTCATTGAACAAGTAAGCTTTTAGTACAGTGTGTGTGTGTGTGTGTGTGTGTGCATATGTGTGTGTGTGCATGTTTAGAGCAGTTTAGTGCAGATGTATTGGAGGGGCTGTTTAATCTCACTCAATCCTACAGGGTTCTCCTGTCCTCTGACGACCTCTGCGTAGCTGCGCTGGTCCTGCTGTTGGGCCCTGTGGAGTGGAGGAGGGCCAGTTCTGGGACGTGGGGCTTCCTCTCTGGTCTGGTAGGGGTGGTGGTCTGGTGCGGGGTAGTAGGCTGGGCCCGGTCCGGTCTGGCTAAGACGATGGAAGTGGTGATGCTCTGGTGGTGGGCGGGGCCTGTGGGGTGCGCTGGGTATGGTGTGGTGTGTTGGGGAATAATCAGAATTAGTTGGTAACATAGGTAAGATGTTTTATATTCATCATATGTTTGTAAGATACTTCTCATCAGAATGTGTTTGTATAATACTGTGGCAGGGTTGCAGTATCTGGTCTCTGTCAGGACTAAGATACTTCTCATCAGAATGTGTTTGTATAATACTGTGGCAGGGTTGCAGTATCTGTTCTATGTCAAGACTAAGTTGCTTGGGCCGGAGAGAGGTCAAGCGTTTATCTCTTGGCTCCACAATGTCTGTGTGCCAGTCATTGTGTCTCTTTGTCTCTTTCTCTGGCACTCTTCTCTCTTTGTCTCTCTCTTTCAGTCTCTCTCTCTCCCTCTCTCCCTTTCCTGTTCTCTCTCTCTCTCTCTCTCTTTCAGTCTCTCTGTCTCTTTCTCTTTTTGTCTCTCTCTCTGGCACTCTTCTTTCTCTCGCAATATAACTGTTACACCCTACCAATGACCTCAATGTTGTTGTTAACATATCTAATGTATTGTCTATTAACCCCTCCTCTTCCTCTTCCTCCAGGTGACTGTGTTTTTAACATATCTAATGTATTGTCTATTAACCCCTCCTCTTCCTCTTCCTCCAGGTGACTGTGTTGGTAACATATCTAATGTATTGTCTATTAACTCCTCCTCCTCCTCCTCTTCCTCCAGGTGACTGTGTTGTTAACATATCTAATGTATTGTCTATTAACCCCTCCTCCTCCTCCTCCAGGTTACTGTGTTGTCAACATATCTAATGTATTGTCTATTAACCCCTCCTCCTCCTCCTCCTCCTCTTCCTCCAGGTGACTGTGTTGTTAACATATCTAATGTATTGTCTATTAACCCCTCCTCCTCCTCCTCCTCCTCCTCCTCTTCCTCCAGGTGACTGTGTTGTTAACATATCTAATGTATTGTCTATTAACTCCTCCTCCTCCTCCTCTTCCTCCAGGTGTCTGTGTTGTTAACATATCTAATGTATTGTCTATTAACCCCTCCTCCTCCTCCTCCTCTTCCTCCAGGTGACTGTGTTGTTAACATATCTAATGTATTGTCTATTAACTCCTCCTCCTCCTCCTCTTCCTCCAGGTTAATGTGTTGTTAACATATCTAATGTATTGTCTATTAACCCCTCCTCCTCCTCTTCCTCCAGGTGACTGTGTTGTTAACATATCCAATGTATTGTCTATTAACCCCTCCTCCTCCTCTTCCTCCAGGTGACTGTGATGTTAACATATCTAATGTATTGTCTATTAACTCCTCCTCTTCCTCTTCCTCCAGGTGACTGTGTTGTTAACATATCCAATGTATTGTCTATTAACCCCTCCTCCTCCTCCTCCTCTTCCTCCAGGTGACAGTGTTGTTAACATATCTAATGTATTGTCTATTAACCCCTCCTCTTCCTCTTCCTCCAGGTGACTGTGTTGTTAACATATCTAATGTATTGTCTATTAACTCCTCCTCCTCCTCCTCTTCCTCCAGGTGACTGTGTTGTTAATATATCTAATGTATTGTCTATTAACCCCTCCTCTTCCTCCTCCTCCTCCTCCTCCAGGTGACTGTGTTGTTAACATATCTAATGTATTGTCTATTAACTCCTCCTCCTCCTCCTCCTCCTCCTCCTCCAGGTGACTGTGTTGTTAACATATCTAATGTATTGTCTATTAACTCCTCCTCCTCTTCCTCCTCCTCCTCTTCCTCCAGGTGACAGTGTTGTTAACATATCTAATGTATTGTCTATTAACTCCTCCTCCTCCTCCTCCTCCTCCTCCTCCTCCAGGTGACTGTGTTGTTAACATATCTAATGTATTGTCTATTAACTCCTCCTCCTCCTCCTCCTCCTCCTCCTCCAGGTGACTGTGTTGTTAACATATCTAATGTATTGTCTATTAACTCCTCCTCCTCTTCCTCCTCCTCCTCTTCCTCCAGGTGACTGTGTTGTTAACATATCTAATGTATTGTCTATTAACTCCTCCTCCTCCTCCTCCAGGTTAATGTCTTGTTAACATATCTAATGTATTGTCTATTAACTCCTCCTCCTCCTCCTCCTCCTCCTCTTCCTCCAGGTGACTGTGTTGTTAACATATCTAATGTATTGTCTATTAACCCCTCCTCCTCCTCCTCCTCCTCCTCCAGGTGACTGTGTTGTTAACATATCTAATGTATTGTCTATTAACCCCTCCTCCTCCTCCTCCTCCAGGTTAATGTCTTGTTAACATATCTAATGTATTGTCTATTAACTCCTCCTCCTCCTCCTCCTCCTCTTCCTCCAGGTGACTGTGTTGTTAACATATCTAATGTATTGTCTATTAACTCCTCCTCCTCCTCCTCCTCCTCCTCTTCCTCCAGGTGACTGTGTTGTTAACATATCTAATGTATTGTCTATTAACCCCTCCTCCTCCTCCTCCTCCAGGTTAATGTCTTGTTAACATATCTAATGTATTTTCTATTAACCCCTCCTCCTCCTCCTCCTCCTCCTCCTCCTCCAGGTGACTGTGTTGTTAACATATCTAATGTATTGTCTATTAACTCCTCCTCCTCCTCCTCCTTCTCCTCTTCCTCCAGGTGACTGTGTTGTTAACATGTCTAATGTATTTTCTATTAACCCCTCCTCCTCCTCCTCCTCCTCCTCTTCCTCCAGGTGACAGTGTTGTTAACATATCTAATGTATTGTCTATTAACCCCTCCTCCTCCTCCTCTTCCTCCAGGTGACTGTGTTGTTAACATATCTAATGTATTGTCTATTAACTCCTCCTCCTCTTCCTCCTCCTCCTCCTCCTCCAGGTTGCTGTGTTGTTAACATATCTAATGTATTGTCTATTAACTCCTCCTCCTCCTCCTCCTCCTCCTCCTCCTCCAGGTGACTGTGTTGTTAACATATCTAATGTATTGTCTATTAACTCCTCCTCCTCCTCCTCCTCCTCCTCCTCCAGGTGACTGTGTTGTTAACATATCTAATGTATTGTCTATTAACTCCTCCTCCTCTTCCTCCTCCTCCTCTTCCTCCAGGTGACTGTGTTGTTAACATATCTAATGTATTGTCTATTAACTCCTCCTCCTCCTCCTCCAGGTTAATGTCTTGTTAACATATCTAATGTATTGTCTATTAACTCCTCCTCCTCCTCCTCCTCCTCCTCTTCCTCCAGGTGACTGTGTTGTTAACATATCTAATGTATTGTCTATTAACCCCTCCTCCTCCTCCTCCTCCTCCTCCAGGTGACTGTGTTGTTAACATATCTAATGTATTGTCTATTAACCCCTCCTCCTCCTCCTCCTCCTCCAGGTTAATGTCTTGTTAACATATCTAATGTATTGTCTATTAACTCCTCCTCCTCCTCCTCCTCCTCTTCCTCCAGGTGACTGTGTTGTTAACATATCTAATGTATTGTCTATTAACTCCTCCTCCTCCTCCTCCTCCTCCTCTTCCTCCAGGTGACTGTGTTGTTAACATATCTAATGTATTGTCTATTAACCCCTCCTCCTCCTCCTCCTCCAGGTTAATGTCTTGTTAACATATCTAATGTATTTTCTATTAACCCCTCCTCCTCCTCCTCCTCCTCCTCCTCCAGGTGACTGTGTTGTTAACATATCTAATGTATTGTCTATTAACTCCTCCTCCTCCTCCTCCTTCTCCTCTTCCTCCAGGTGACTGTGTTGTTAACATGTCTAATGTATTTTCTATTAACCCCTCCTCCTCCTCCTCCTCCTCCTCTTCCTCCAGGTGACAGTGTTGTTAACATATCTAATGTATTGTCTATTAACCCCTCCTCCTCCTCCTCTTCCTCCAGGTGACTGTGTTGTTAACATATCTAATGTATTGTCTATTAACTCCTCCTCCTCTTCCTCCTCCTCCTCCTCCTCCAGGTTGCTGTGTTGTTAACATATCTAATGTATTGTCTATTAACCCCTCCTCCTCCTCCTCCTCTTCCTCCAGGTGACTGTGTTGTTAACATATCTAATGTATTGTCTATTAACTCCTCCTCCTCCTCCTCCTCCTCCTCTTCCTCCAGGTGACTGTGTTGTTAACATATCTAATGTATTGTCTATTAACTCCTCCTCCTCCTCCTCCTCCTCCTCCTCCTCCTCCAGGTGACTGTGTTGTTAACATATCTAATGTATTGTCTATTAACCCCTCCTCCTCCTCCTCCTCCTCCTCCAGGTGACTGTGTTGTTAACATATCTAATGTATTGTCTATTAACCCCTCCTCCTCCTCCTCCTCCTCCAGGTTAATGTCTTGTTAACATATCTAATGTATTGTCTATTAACTCCTCCTCCTCCTCCTCCTCTTCCTCCAGGTGACTGTGTTGTTAACATATCTAATGTATTGTCTATTAACCCCTCCTCCTCCTCCTCCTCCTCCTCCAGGTTGCTGTGTTGTTAACATATCTAATGTATTGTCTATTAACCCCTCCTCCTCCTCCTCCTCCTCCTCCTCCAGGTGACTGTGTTGTTAACATATCTAATGTATTGTCTATTAACCCCTCCGCCTCCTCCTCCTCCTCCTCCTCCTCCTCCAGGTGACTGTGTTGTTAACATATCTAATGTATTGTCTATTAACTCCTCCTCCTCCTCCTCCTCCTCCTCCTCCAGGTGACTGTGTTGTTAACATATCTAATGTATTGTCTATTAACTCCTCCTCCTCTTCCTCCTCCTCCTCTTCCTCCAGGTGACTGTGTTGTTAACATATCTAATGTATTGTCTATTAACTCCTCCTCCTCCTCCTCCAGGTTAATGTCTTGTTAACATATCTAATGTATTGTCTATTAACTCCTCCTCCTCCTCCTCCTCCTCCTCCTCTTCCTCCAGGTGACTGTGTTGTTAACATATCTAATGTATTGTCTATTAACCCCTCCTCCTCCTCCTCCTCCTCCTCCTCCAGGTGACTGTGTTGTTAACATATCTAATGTATTGTCTATTAACCCCTCCTCCTCCTCCTCCTCCTCCAGGTTAATGTCTTGTTAACATATCTAATGTATTGTCTATTAACTCCTCCTCCTCCTCCTCCTCCTCCTCTTTCTCCAGGTGAATGTGTTGTTAACATATCTAATGTATTGTCTATTAACTCCTCCTCCTCCTCCTCCTCCTCCTCTTCCTCCAGGTGACTGTGTTGTTAACATATCTAATGTATTGTCTATTAACCCCTCCTCCTCCTCCTCCTCCAGGTTAATGTCTTGTTAACATATCTAATGTATTTTCTATTAACCCCTCCTCCTCCTCCTCCTCCTCCTCCTCCAGGTGACTGTGTTGTTAACATATCTAATGTATTGTCTATTAACTCCTCCTCCTCCTCCTCCTCCTCCTCCTCTTCCTCCAGGTGACTGTGTTGTTAACATGTCTAATGTATTTTCTATTAACCCCTCCTCCTCCTCCTCCTCCTCCTCTTCCTCCAGGTGACAGTGTTGTTAACATATCTAATGTATTGTCTATTAACCCCTCCTCCTCCTCCTCTTCCTCCAGGTGACTGTGTTGTTAACATATCTAATGTATTGTCTATTAACTCCTCCTCCTCTTCCTCCTCCTCCTCCTCCTCCAGGTTGCTGTGTTGTTAACATATCTAATGTATTGTCTATTAACCCCTCCTCCTCCTCCTCCTCTTCCTCCAGGTGACTGTGTTGTTAACATATCTAATGTATTGTCTATTAACTCCTCCTCCTCCTCCTCTTCCTCCAGGTGACTGTGTTGTTAACATATCTAATGTATTGTCTATTAACTCCTCCTCCTCCTCCTCCTCCTCCAGGTGACTGTGTTGTTAACATATCTAATGTATTGTCTATTAACCCCTCCTCCTCCTCCTCCTCCTCCTCCTCCAGGTGACTGTGTTGTTAACATATCTAATGTATTGTCTATTAACCCCTCCTCCTCCTCCTCCTCCTCCTCCTCCAGGTTAATGTCTTGTTAACATATCTAATGTATTGTCTATTAACTCCTCCTCCTCCTCCTCCTCTTCCTCCAGGTGACTGTGTTGTTAACATATCTAATGTATTGTCTATTAACCCCTCCTCCTCCTCCTCCTCCTCCTCCTCCAGGTTGCTGTGTTGTTAACATATCTAATGTATTGTCTATTAACCCCTCCTCCTCCTCCTCCTCCTCCTCCTCCTCCTCCTCCAGGTGACTGTGTTGTTAACATATCTAATGTATTGTCTATTAACCCCTCCGCCTCCTCCTCCTCCTCCTCCTCCTCCTCCAGGTGACTGTGTTGTTAACATATCTAATGTATTGTCTATTAACCCCTCCTCCTCCTCCTCCTCCTCCTCCTCCAGGTGACTGTGTTGTTAACATATCTAATGTATTGTCTATTAACCCCTCCTCCTCCTCCTCCTCCTCCAGGTGACTGTGTTTTTAACATATCTAATGTATTGTCTATTAACCCCTCCTCCTCCTCCTCCTCCTCCTCCTCCAGGTTAATGTCTTGTTAACATATCTAATGTATTGTCTATTAACCACTCCTCCTCCTCCTCCAGGTGACTGTGTTGTTAACATATCTAATGTATTGTCTATTAACCCCTCCTCCTCCTCCTCCTCCTCCTCCAGGTGACTGTGTTGTTAACATATCTAATGTATTGTCTATTAACCCCTCCTCCTCCTCCTCCTCCTCCTCCTCCTCCTCCTCCTCCAGGTTAATGTCTTGTTAACATATCTAATGTATTGTCTATTAACTCCTCCTCCTCCTCCTCCTCCTCCTCTTCCTCCAGGTGACTGTGTTGTTAACATATCTAATGTATTGTCTATTAACCCCTCCTCCTCCTCCTCCTCCTCCTCCTCTTCCTCCAGGTGACTGTGTTGTTAACATATCTAATGTATTGTCTATTAACCCCTCCTCCTCCTCCTCCTCCTCCTCCAGGTGACTGTGTTGTTAACATATCTAATGTATTGTCTATTAACCCCTCCTCCTCCTCCTCCTCCTCCAGGTTAATGTCTTGTTAACATATCTAATGTATTGTCTGTTAACTCCTCCTCCTCCTCCTCCTCTTCCTCCAGGTGACTGTGTTGTTAACATATCTAATGTATTGTCTATTAACTCCTCCTCCTCCTCCTCCTCTTCCTCCAGGTGACTGTGTTGTTAACATATCTAATGTATTGTCTATTAACTCCTCCTCCTCCTCCAGGTGACTGTGTTGGTAACATATCTAATGTATTGTCTATTAACTCCTCCTCCTCCTCCTCCTCCTCCTCCTCCTCCTCTTCCTCCAGGTGACTGTGTTGTTAACATATCTAATGTATTGTCTATTAACCCCTCCTCCTCCTCCTCCAGTTTAATGTCTTGTTAACATATCTAATGTATTGTCTATTAACTCCTCCTCCTCCTCCTCCTCCTCCTCCTCTTCCTCCAGGTGACTGTGTTGTTAACATATCTAATGTATTGTCTATTAACTCCTCCTCCTCCTCCTCCGCCTCCTCCTCCTCCTCCAGGTTGCTGTGTTGTTAACATATCTAATGTATTGTCTATTAACTCCTCCTCCTCCTCCTCCTCCTCTTCCTCCAGGTGACTGTGTTGTTAACATATCTAATGTATTGTCTATTAACTCCTCCTCCTCCTCCTCCTCCAGGTGACTGTGTTGTTAACATATCTAATGTATTGTCTATTAACCCCTCCTCCTCCTCCTCCTCCTCCTCCTCCAGGTGACTGTGTTGTTAACATATCTAATGTATTGTCTATTAACCCCTCCTCCTCCTCCTCCTCCTCCAGGTTAATGTCTTGTTAACATATCTAATGTATTGTCTATTAACTCCTCCTCCTCCTCCTCCTCCTCCTCTTCCTCCAGGTGACTGTGTTGTTAACATATCTAATGTATTGTCTATTAACCCCTCCTCCTCCTCCTCCTCCAGGTGACTGTGTTGTTAACATATCTAATGTATTGTCTATTAACTCCTCCTCCTCCTCCTCCTCCTCCTCTTCCTCCAGGTGACTGTGTTGTTAACATATCTAATGTATTGTCTATTAACCCCTCCTCCTCCTCCTCCTCCTCCTCCTCCTCCAGGTGACTGTGTTGTTAACATATCTAATGTATTGTCTATTAACTCCTCCTCCTCCTCCTCCTCCTCCTCCTCCAGGTGACTGTGTTGTTAACATATCTAATGTATTGTCTATTAACCCCTCCTCCTCCTCCTCCTCCTCCTCCTCCAGGTTGCTGTGTTGTTAACATATCTAATGTATTGTCTATTAACCCCTCCTCCTCCTCCTCCTCCTCCTCCAGGTGACTGTGTTGTTAACATGTCTAATGTATTGTCTATTAACTCCTCCTCCTCCTCCTCTTCCTCCAGGTGACTGTGTTGTTAACATATCTAATGTATTGTCTATTAACTCCTCCTCCTCTTCCTCTTCCTCCAGGTGTCTGTGTTGTTAACATATCTAATGTATTGTCTATTAACTCCTCCTCCGCCTCCTCCTCCTCCTCCAGGTCAATGTCTTGTTAACATATCTAATGTATTGTCTATTAACCCCTCCTCCTCCTCTTCCTCCAGGTGACTGTGTTGTTAACATGTCTAATGTATTGTCTATTAACTCCTCCTCCTCCTCCTCCTCCTCCTCCTCCTCCTCCAGGTGACTGTGTTGTTAACATATCTAATGTATTGTCTATTAACTCCTCCTCCTCCTCCTCCTCCTCCACCTCCAGGTGACTGTGTTGTTAACATATCTAATGTATTGTCTATTAACCCCTCCTCCTCCTCCTCCTCCTCCTCCTCCTCCAGGTTGCTGTGTTGTTAACATATCTAATGTATTGTCTATTAACTCCTCCTCCTCCTCCTCCTCCTCCAGGTTGCTGTGTTGTTAACATATCTAATGTATTGTCTATTAACCCCTCCTCCTCCTACTCCTCCTCTTCCTCCAGGTGACTGTGTTGTTAACATATCTAATGTATTGTCTATTAACCCCTCCTCCTCCTCCTCCTCCTCCTCCTCCTCCTCCAGGTGACTGTGTTGTTAACATATCTAATGTATTGTCTATTAACCCCTCCTCCTCCTCCTCCTCCTCCTCCTCCTCCAGGTGACTGTGTTGTTAACATATCTAATGTATTGTCTATTAACCCCTCCGCCTCCTCCTCCTCCTCCAGGTCAATGTCTTGTTAACATATCTAATGTATTGTCTATTAACCCCTCCTCCTCTTCCTCCTCTTCCTCCAGGTGACTGTGAGTAAATTCTGCATTTACCTGAAAAGAATGTAGAGATATTAAAAACAAGACTATACAAGATTATAAAAATTACTTTTTAAACAAAAAAGTAATGGTTTACCTCAGTCTGAGAAAAAAAAGACCTGGCCATCTGCCTTTGAACTCTGAAACTTCTTGCCTCCTGTAGGCAAAGCTTTTATCCATTTTTTCTTTTACCACCTGGTGGTTATTCCTTTTTTGATCTCAGACAGCAGTGCCTACCTTTCTTCTTCATCATCTTCTTCATCCATATATGTATGACAATAGCAATTCTGAAACATGCAAGTGAGTTTCAAACCTCAAGTGGTTGTGAATATGGGAAAAGTAATCTCTTGCAGAAGCTATGACACTGTGGACAAAGGTGGCAGCTAGCTCAGTACCAGCTCAGTACTTGATTTAGAGCAGTGGTTCCCAAACTTGTCCCGTACCTCCAGCTGCGTACGTTCAACCTCCAGCTCTACCCCCTCTAGCACCAGGGTCAGCAAAATCTCAAATGTTGTTTTTTACCATCATTGTAAGCCTGCCACACACACACTATACAATACATTTATTAAACATAAGAATGAGTGAGTTGTTGTCACAAACCAGCTCGTATTTTGTCACAAAGAGCTCTTATAGGACCACGGCACAAATAATGATAATCAATAGTTTTGCTCATTATTTTATCATCTTACATATAAAACCTTATTTGTTCATCGAAAATGGTGAATAGCTCACCACAGGTTAATGAGAAGGGTGTGCTTGAAAGGATGCACATAACTCCGCAATGTTGTATTGGAGAGAGACTCAGTCTTAAATCATTTTCCACACAGTCTGTGCCCGAATTTAGTTTTCATGCTAGTGAGGGCCGAGAATCCACTCTCACATAGGTACGTGGATGCAAAGGGCATCAGTGTCTTAACAGCCGATTTGCCAAGGCAGGATATTCTGAGCGCAGGCCTATCCAGAAATCTGGCAGTGGCTTCTGATTAAATACATTTTCACAGAACTGCTTGTTGCAATTTCAATGAGGCTCTCTTGTTCAGATATCAGTAAGTGGACTGGAGGCAGGGTATGAAAGGGATAACGAATTCAATTGTTTTTATCATCCGTTTCGGGAAAGTACCTGCGTAATTGCTCACCCAATTCACTCAGGTGCGTCGCTATATCACGCTTGACATTGTCCGTAATTTTGAGTTAATTTGCACAAAAAAAAAATCATACAATGATGGAAAGACCTGTGTGTTGTCCTTGTTAATGCAGACAGAGAAGAGCTCCAACTTCTTAATCATGGCCTCAATTTTGTCCCGCACATTGAATATAGTTGCGGAGAGCCCCTGTAATCCTAGATTCAGATCATTCAGGTGAGAAAAAACATCATCCAGATAGGCCAGTCGTGTGAGAAACTCATAATTATGCAAGCGGTCAGACAAGTGAAAATTATGGTCAGTAAAGAAAACTTTAAGCTCGTCTTTCAATTAAAAAAACGTGTCAATACTATGCCCCTTGATAACCAGCGCACTTCTGTATATTGTAAAAGCGTTACATAGTCGCTGCCCATATCATTGCATAGTGTAGAAAATACACAAGAGTTCAGGGGCATTGCTTTAACAAAGTTAACCATTTTCACTGTAGTGTCCAAAACATATTTCAAGCTGTCAGGCATTCCTTTGGCAGCAAGAGACTCTCGGTGGATGCTGCAGTGTACCCAAGTGGCGTCGGGAGCAACTACTTGCACGGACGTTACCACTCCACTATGTCTCCCTGTCATGGCTTTTGCACCATCAGTACAGATACCAACACATCTTGATCACCAAAGTCCATTTGAAGACACAAAGCTGTCCAGTACTTTAAAAATATCCTCTCCTATGGTCCTGGTTTCCAATGGTTCGCAGAAGAGGATGTCTTCCTTAATTGACCCCCCCCCCCCCCCATAAACGTAATGGACATATACCAGGAGATGTGCCAGGCCCGCCATGTTTGTTGACTCATCCAGCTGTAACGCATAGAATTCACTGGCTTGTATACAAAGAAGTAATTGTTTCAAAACATCTCCTGCCATGTCACTGATGCGTCATGAAACAGTGTTGTTTCATGAAGGCATTGTCTGTATAGTTTATTTTGCCATTTTCCCAACCATATCTGCGGCAGCAGGAAGAATGAGTCCTCCACAATAGTATGGGGCTTGCCTGTCCTAGACACTCGGTAGCTCACCATATAAGACGCTTCTAGCCCCTTCTTATTAATGGTATCTGTTGCTTTTATACAGTGCCTTGCGAAAGTATTCGGCCCCCTTGAACTTTGCAACCTTTTGCCACATTTCAGGCTTCAAACATAAAGATATAAAACTGTATTTTTTTGTGAAGAATCAACAACAAGTGGGACACAATCATGAAGTGGAACGACAAAAATTGGGCGTGCAAAATTATTCAGCCCCTTTACTTTCAGTGCAGCAAACTCTCTCCAGAAGTTCAGTGAGGATCTCTGAATGATCCAATGTTGACCTAAATGACTAATGATGATAAATACAATCCACCTGTGTGTAATCAAGTCTCCGTATAAATGCACCTGCACTGTGATAGTCTCAGAGGTCCGTTAAAAGCGCAGAGAGCATCATGAAGAACAAGGAACACACCAGGCAGGTCCGAGATACTGTTGTGAAGAAGTTAAAAAGCCGGATTTGGATACAAAAAGATTTCCCAAGCTTTAAACATCCCAAGGAGCACTGTGCAAGCGATAATATTGAAATGGAAGGAGTATCAGACCACTGCAAATCTACCAAGACCTGGCCGTCCCTCTAAACTTTCAGCTCATACAAGGAGAAGACTGATCAGAGATGCAGCCAAGAGGCCCATGATCACTCTGGATGAACTGCAGAGATCTACAGCTGAGGTGGGAGACTCTGTCCATAGGACAACAATCCGTCGTATATTGCACAAATCTGGCCTTTATGGAAGAGTGGCAAGAAGAAAGGCATTTCTTAAAGATATCCATAAAAAGTGTTGTTTAAAGTTTGCCACAAGCCACCTGGGAGACACACCAAACATGTGGAAGAAGGTGCTCTGGTCAGATGAAACCAAAATTGAACTTTTTGGCAACAATGCAAAACGTTATGTTTGGCATAAAAGCAACACAGCTCATCACCCTGAACACACCATACCCACTATCAAACATGGTGGTGGCAGCATCATGGTTTGGGCCTGCTTTTCTTCAGCAGGGACAGGGAAGATGGTTCAAATTGATGGGAAGATGGATGGAGCCAAATACAGGACCATTCTGGAAGAAAACCTGATGGAGTCTGCTAAAGACCTGAGACTGGGACGGAGATTTGTCTTCCAACAAGACAATGATCCAAAACATAAAGCAAAATCTACAATGGAATGGTTCAAAAATAAACATATCCAGGTGTTAGAATGGCCAAGTCAAAGTCCAGACCTGAATCCAATTGAGAATCTGTGGAAAGAACTGAAAACTGCTGTTCACAAATGCTCTCCATCCAACCTCACTGAGCTCGAGCTGTTTTGCAAGGAGGAATGGGAAAAAGTGTCAGTCTCTCGATGTGCAAAACTGATAGAGACATACCCCAAGCGACTTACAGCTGTAATCGCAGCAAAAGGTGGCGCTACAAAGTATTAACTTAAGGGGGCTGAATAATTTTGCACGCCCAATTTTTCAGTTTTTGATTTGTTAAAAAAGTTTTAAATATCCAATAAATGTCGTTCCACTTCATGATTGTGTCCCACTTGTTGTTGATTCTTCACAAAAAAATACAGTTTTATATCCTTATGTTTGAAGCCTGAAATGTGGCAAAAGGTCGCAAAGTTCAAGGGGGCTGAATACTTTCGCAAGGCACTGTACATGTCTTACTACTCGAAAGTCATCTTTATTCTCGCTCAAAAAACTCCTGTGGCTTATTTTTCACATTGTCGTGTTTTGTTTCTAAATGTGAAGGTTTCATCGAGTGAAAGTTTCATCGAGTTGTGAGATAGTACTTTTGCACATATAACACAGTGTGGCTGAGGAAAGGCACTACTCCCAATATAAGTGAACCCCAAAACAATGTAGTTATCATATTTGCGCCTTTAAGATGGTCCAACATCCCTGTCTATTCGGTGCTTATCCGGGTAAGGGGGCAGTAGCTCTTCGGTCCATGCTAGCTGGCTAACAACAAATGTAGAATTTCTGATGCTAGCATTGGATGTGCTCATGGAAACAGAACAACTTGTGTTGTTGACAGGTGCAAGTGTAGTACTGCTGTTTAGTGCCGAACAGTACTGTGCTAGCTATTGCTGGTAGTAGCAGTCCTCTTTGATGGTCCAACGTCCCTGTCTGTTTGGTGGTTTTCCAGGTAAGGGGGCAGTAGCTTTTCAGCTGCATCAGATTCAAAACTGTCAGTGTCCACGCTAGCTGGGCTACCAACATGTAGAATTACTGATGCAAGCATTGGATGTGCTCGTGGAAGCAGAACAACTTTACCCGGGAAAGCACCGAACAGACAGGGACGTTGGACCATCAAAGAGTATTGCTACTACCAAACAATAGCTAGCACAGTACTGCTGGTAGTAGCAGTACTACCAGTAGAGCTGGTATGTCTCTATGGACGCCGGCCGTACTTTTTTTTAACCATTTATCCATTTGAGAAAACGGAATGAGCAGCAGCTACGTTTGGCTACATACGGACCGTTAATGGAATTCCTGTGAGAGAGTAACGGTTAATGTAATTGGATGTTAATTATTTGACTGTATTGGACATTGTGTTGTTATTTCGCTGAACACTAGATGGTTTAATTTAATTTTTGGCAGTGAAACGAGGCTACACAGGCGAGAAAAAAAACTCACCCAAATGTATAGCTTCATTGGAAAATATAAATGGACTGTTTGAGAATGTGAAGAATAAAAATAAAATAAAACTTTTTTTTCTTTGGCGTACCCCCGATGGCATTGCACTTACGTACCCCAGTTTGGGAATACCTGCTATAGAGGATCCTTTAGCATGAGATCTGGACAAATTACTTTTAAGAGCATTCCATGTTTTCAATCTGCTTGGACAACTGGAGTATGTGCATGCAAATGAGTGTCTGCAGCCAAAATGGCCATGCCTTCATTTGTAGTGCTTTAGTAACTGATACCTTGTAGATACGGAATCAGCACTCTTTGCAGTCCCACATCCATATCATTGAGGGAAAAAAAGAAAGCCATAACATTTAAAAATATAAAAAACATGGTTTCCTCAACCTTTACTAAAGGCTTTTAGTGCCAAACAATAACTAACACAGTATGTTTGAACATTTAATATTACGCAACTTCTGATATCTCAACCCTTTAGCAACTAAAATTAGCCTAAAATTAACATGAGTCAGTCAATTAGATGCCAAGAAAGAGAATCACCAAAACTACACTAACGTTAGTGTAGCTACCTAAGAGAGGACGTTAGCCAGAAGATAAACTAGCATGTTATGCTATATAGCCATTGGTATGACAGCTAGTCTAATTGAACACAAAGCACCGACAAATATTTACACACAAGGTATCCTAAATGTATAACTATATACAGTGGGGAGAACAAGTATTTGATACACTGCCGATTTTGCAGGTTTTCCTACTTACAAAGCATGTAGAGGTCTGTAAGTTTTTATCATAGTTACATTTCAACTGTGAGAGACGGAATCTAAAACAATCCAGAAAATCACATTGTATGATTTTTAAGTAATTAATTTGCATTTTATTGCATGACATAAGTATTTGATCACCTACCAACCAGTAAGAATTCCGGCTCTCACAGACCTGTTAGTTTTTCTTTAAGAAGCCCCCCTGTTCTCCACTCATTACCTGTATTAACTGAACCTGTTTGAACTCGTTAACTGTATAAAATACACCTTTCCACACACACAGACTCCAACCTCTCCACAATGGCCAAGACCAGAGAGGGTGTAAGGACATCAGGGATACAATTGTAGACCTGCACAAGGCTACAGGACAATAGGCAAGCAGCTTGGTGAGAAGGCAACAGCTGTTGGCGCAATTATTAGAAAATGGAAGAAGTTCAAGATGACGGTCAATCACCCTCGGTCTGGGGCTCCATGCAAGATCTCACCTCGTGGGGCATCAATGATCATGAGGAAGGTGAGGGATCAGCCCAGAAGTACACGGCAGGACCTGGTCAATGACCTGAAGAGAGCTGGGACCACAGTCTCAAAGAAAACCATTAGTAACGCACTACGCCGTCATGGTTTAAAATCCTGCAGTGCACGCAAGGTCCCCCTGCTCAAGCCAGCGCATGTCCAGGCCCTTCTGAAGTTTGCCAATGACCATCTGGTTGATCCAGAGGAGGAATGGGAGAAGGTCATGTGGTCTGATGAGACAAAAATAGAGCTTTTTGGTCTAAACTCCACTCGCCGTGTTTGGAGGAAGAAGAAGGATGAGTACAACCCCAAGAACACCATCCCAACCGTGAAGCATGGAGGTGGAAACATCATTCTTTGGGGATGCTTTTCTGCAAAGGGGACAGGACGACTGCACCGTATTGAGGGGAGGATGGATGGGGCCTTGTATCGCGAGATCTTGGCCAACAACCTCCTTCCCTCAGTAAGAGCATTGAAGATGGGTCGTGGCTGGGTGTTCCAGCATGACAACGACCCGAAACACACAGCCAGGGCAACTAAAGAGTGGCTCCGTAAGGAACATCTCAAGGTCCTGGAGTGGCCTAGCCAGTCTCCAGACCTGAACCTAATAGAAAATCTTTAGAGGGAGCTGAAAGTCCGTATTGCCCAGCAACAGCCCTGAAACCTGAAGGATCTGGAGAAGGTGTGTATGGAGGAGTGGGCCAAAATCCCTGCTGCAGTGTGTGCAAACCTGGTCAAGAACTACAGGAAATGTATGATCTCTGTAATTGCAAACAAAGGTTTCTGTGCCAAATATTAAGTTCTGCTTTTCTGATGTAACAAATACTTATGTCAAATACTTGTACTTATGTTAACTGTACGGTTGCAAGATTGAATCTCCCGAGCTGACAATGTGAAAATCTGTTGTTCTGCCCCTGAACGAGGCAGTTAACCCACCGTTCCTAGGCCGTCATTGAAAATAAGAATGTGTTCTTAACTGACTTGCCTAGTTAAATAAAGGTATATAAAAAAAATTTAAATGGCAAATTGGCGCCCAAAAATACCGATTTCCGATTGTTATGAAAACTTAAAATCGGTTGGCCTCTAATCCTAATGTTATCAAAAAGGTGGTATATAATGTAGTTGCCACTATAAGCGGATGACTACACAAAATTGAGGAGGATGGCAAAGGACAATCAAATGTAATTAGTAAAGAGCCAAAATCACTAATTGCAATCCACTTCCTTTTTTACACCGTTCCTCGTTCCAGACTGAGCATGTGCAGGAAAGGTACGGAATGTGTATTGGACACTCTTTATATATCTTTCGCAATTTAAATTATGAAATTACGTAGATTCTAGTAATGTCATGGAAGTAATCATGACATGCGACTTTATAAAGTATAATGCAACTGGTTAAATTAAAATGTCAAAAGTGTGTTTATTTCGTAATTGCAACATACAAATATTATTTAATACAAACAACTTTCTGGTTTAATTTTTTTGAGTGAGTGCAAATCTGCGCCACCTCCTCAGCTCGCATGAGAAGCCGCATGACCACCTAGCCAGTTTCCAGAGGCGGAAGGAGCTGGAGATCAGGCTGGTGTCCAAGCAAACTCAGGTGATTTGTGAAAGAAGCCACTCAAGGCAGAGACTAAATAAATACAAATAAATTGTTGTTGGACAATCAAATTTGATATATAAATAAATTACATTCATTCAGGCTGGGTCATTGACATAAAGCTTATTTTACACTCATCCAGCGAAAAGAGGCCCGCCATATGCATTTATGAAAGCACTTGTTTCCAAAACTCCAATTATCTCACTCTTTTTTACAGTTCTACAGGAATATTAAAATATGTTAAATATAATTGTTATTGTAATTGTAACAAGTATGGGGTCGTGCCATGTGTAATAACAATTAATTATTAATAAGAAACTCAGTTTCCCACTATAGGTATACTGCATAGTGATAGCAACTTTGTAACTCTCCGATGCAGGGGTTAAAGTAAAATTCAATTTCTGCCCGGTAAGGGACCTCCTGTATTTGTGCATGCGTGTGTAACAGTTTAGCTTCCGTCCCTCTCCTCACCCCTACCTGGGATCGAACCAGGAACCCTCTGCACACATCAACAACAGTCACAAAACACGAGCCACGAAGCACCGTTACACATCACTCCACAAAAGCTGTGCGGAACAACTACTTCAAGACCTCAGAGCGAGTGACGTCACCGATTGAAACGCTATTAGCTAGCCATTTCACACCGGTTACACGTTCACCAACAATTTTTGGGGGGCATAATCATAATTTTGCACGCCCACTTTTTCAGTTTTTGATTTGTTAAAAAAGTTTGAAATATCCAATAAATGTCGTTCCACTTCATGATTGTGTCCCACTTGTTGTTGATTCTTCACAAAAAAATACAGTTTTATTTCTTTATGTTTGAAGCCTGAAATGTGGCAAAAGGTCGCAAAGACTCGTCTCGTCTAGCAGAATAGTAGATCATTCATAACCCCATTTTTTGTGCTTGAGTGAGGGTGTTTTGAAACCCTTCTGTGCAGCAGTCTGCAACTTGAACTTTCAGTTGGACTTTAGCGTGACTGAACTTTAGTTAGACATACTGCCTGTTTCCAATGTGCAGTTTTGACACACAACACAATGCCTTAGATGTCTCAAGTTTTGAGGGTGCATGCAATTTGCATGCTGACTGCAGGAATGTCCACCAGAGCTGTTGCCAGAGAATTTAATGTTAATTTCTCTACCATAAGCCGCCTCCAAAGTTGTTTTAGAGAAGTTGTCAGTATATCCAACTGGCCTCACAACCACAGACCACGTGTAACCATGCCAGCCCAGGATCTCCACATCTGGCTTCTTCACCCGCAGGATTGTCTGAGACCAGCCACCCGGACAGCTGATGAAAGTGTGGGTTTGCACAACCTGTCAGAAACCATCTCAGGGAAGCTCATCTGCGTCCTCGTTGTCCTCACCAGGGTCTTGACCTGACTGCAGTTTGGTGTCGTAACCAACTTCAGTGGGCAAATGCTCACCTTTGATGGCCACTGGAAAAGTGTGCTCTTCACGGCAAATGGTGGTCATACCAGATACTGATCCACACCCCTTACTTTTTTTTAAAGGTACCTGTGACCAACAGATGCATATCTGTATTCCAGTCATGTGGAATCCATATATTAGGGCCTAATGAATTTATCATTTTAAAAGGCTAATTGATCATTAGAAAACCCTTTTGCAATTATGCTAGCACAGCTGGAAACGGTTGTTCTGATTAAAGAAGCAATACAACTGGCCTTCTTTAGACTAGTTGAGTTTCTGGAGCATCAGCATTTGTGGGTTTGATTAAGAGCTCAAAATGGCCAGAAACAAAGGCTTTCTTCTGAAACTCATCAGTCTATTCTTGTTCTGAGAAATGAAGGCTATTCCATGTGAGAAATTTCCAAGAACCTAAAGATCTTGTACAACGCTGTGTACTACTCCCTTCACAGAACAGCGCAAACTGGCTCTAACCAGAATAGAAAGAGGAGTGGGAGGCCCCGGTGCACAACTGAGCAAAAGGACATGTACATTAGTGTCTAGTTTGAGAGACAGACTCCTCACAAGTCCTCACCTGGCAGCTTCATTAAATAGTACCTACAAACCACCAGTCTCAACGTCAACAGTGAAGAGGTGACTCTGGGATGCTGGCCTTCTAGGCACATTCACAACTTTTAATCTTTCCATTTTGATTGGGTTATTTTGCCTGAAAACGTTTAAGCCTACATATAGAAAAAAAAACTGCATCTCTGCCCAGCCTGGCAGGAGTGGCCAAAAGGGTGTTTATCCTCCCCAGTGGCTCTGCAAGTGTGGAGAGGATGTTCTCCACTGCTGGTCTGCTCTCCAGCATGAGACTGAAGACACAGACTTGCCAAACCTGTGTTTCTAAAATTGAATTGAAAGATACTGAGCAAGGGCCTCCCGGGTGGCGCAGTGGTTAAGGGCGCTGTACTGCAGCGCCAGCTGTGCCATCAGAGTCCTGGGTTCGCGCCCAGGCTCTGTCTTAACCGGCCGCGACGGTCGGTAGGGGTGTCCTTGTCTCATCGCGCACCAGCGACTCCTGTGGCGGGCTGGGCGCAGTGTACGCTAGCCAAGGTGGCCAGGTGCACGGTGTTTCCTCTGGCGCATTGGTGCGGCTGGCTTCCGGGTTGGCTGTGTTAAAGAAGCAGCGGCTTGGTTGGTTGTGTATCGGAGGACGCATGACTTTCAACCTTCGTCTCTCCCGAGCCCGTACGGGAGTTGTAGCGATGAGACAAGATAGTAGCTACTACAACAATTGGATACTACGAAATTGGGGAGAAAAAAGGGGTAAAATTCAAAAAAAAAAAAAAAAGAAAGATACTGAGCATAAATCATTTGTATTTAATTCTACGTAATTCTAATTTTACTTCACAGCCTATATGTGCAATTTATAGACTACAATGATTTGATACAACGAAATGTTGTTTAAATGCTTAGCGCTTAATGTTCCTAGCAGTATGTCGCACTAGCAGATGCTTCACATTGTATTTCTTTAAAGGCCTTGAAATAATATAGGATCGATTTTTATTTTCCTTTCCTTCTTAGGCTCCCTGTCTGGTGCCTGACCTATTCAGAGTGTTTAAATGCTGTTTTATACTACATGTATCCTATTTAGAGTGTTTATATGCTGTTTTATACTACATGTATCCTATTTAGAGTGTTTATATGCTGTTTTATACTACATGTATCCTATTTAGAGTGTTTATATGCTGTTTTATACTACATGTATCCTATTTAGAGTGTTTATATGCTGTTTTATACTACATGTATCCTATTTAGAGTGTTTATATGCTGTTTTATACTACATGTATCCTATGTGAAATGATGAGCGCTTCTTACATTCACTTTTATTTAAATCATATGGTTTGGTTTCAATACTCCAAAAACAAACTGTTAGGTCCAGGTAGTCACAGGTTAAATTGTGATTTTAATGAACGGAGCGAACTAAACTGAGTGTTGGTTGAACTCATATTGATACTCAAATACCCAGATAATGGTAAGAAAGAAAAGTTAGCTAACTAGATCAGTCTGAATACAAACTAACTAGATCAGTCTGAATAAAAACTATCCAACTAGATCAGTCTGAATAAAAACTATCCAACTAGATCAGTCTGAATAAAAACTATCCAACTAGATCAGTCTGAATAAAAACTATCCAACTAGATCAGTCTGAATACAAACTAACTAGATCAGTCTGAATACAAACTAACTAGATCAGTCTGAATACAAACTAACTAGATCAGTCTGAATAAAAACTAACTAGATCAGTCTGAATAAAAACTATCCAACTAGATCAGTCTGAATAAAAACTATCCAACTAGATCAGTCTGAATACAAACTAACTAGATCAGTCTGAATAAAAACTATCCAACTAGATCAGTCTGAATAAAAACTATCCAACTAGATCAGTCTGAATAAAAACTATCCAACTAGATCAGCCTGAATAAAAACTATCCAACTAGATCAGCCTGAATACCAACTACTGAGAAGTGTGTAAAACAGGAATAGATGTCTTAAATTGGGATGGGGCCCTTAGTATGGAAGGGAGGTAGGGAGGGCAGAGGGAGGGAGGGGAGGGAGGGCAGAGGGAGGGAGGAAATGAGAGAGGCATGTGTAGGAGGCCTATTTCAGGAGTGAAGAGGTCATTAGTGGACGTTGGAAGAGAGCAGGAGTGCATCACCTTAAGGCTTTCTGACTCAGCTAAAAATGCACACACGCACACGCACACACACAGTCTTAGAAACATTGAGTCCAGCATTCATCCTGGTTTAGCCAGGCTTAGGGTTGCAAAGTCCGCTAACTTTACAAAAATTCCTTGGTTTTGAAGAAATCCTGGCTGGTACGAGTGAGGAATGGAGGAAATCTATTATACATTTTGTGAATTCTGGCAAATTTTGCAGAATTTCATAACCCTAGACCAGGTTAGCAGCATGTCTAGATCACCCTATCTGGCTAACACATTTGAATGACCAATGGAAAATAACGAATATCGCTTGTGTTGCAACTTTGTATTTTTTAAGAAAAAATAAAAAAGTGCCAAATGTTTTGCAGTATCGCTTTAATGCCTTGTTGCAAACAGGATGCATGTTTTGGAATATTTTTATTCTGTACATGCTTCCTTCTTTTCACTCTGTCATTTAGGTTAGTATTGTGGAGTAACTACAATGTTGTTGATCCATCCTCAGTATTCTCCTATCACAGGAATTAAACTCTGTAACTGTTTTAAAGTCACCATTGGTCTCATAGTGAAATTCCTGAGTGGTAACTTGGTTAGAAAGGACGCCTGTATCTTTGTAGTGACTGGGTTTATTGATACACCATCCAAAGTGCAATTAATAACCATGTTCAAAGGGATATTAAATGTCTGCTTTTATATTTTTTTTACCCATTTACCAATATGTGCCCTTCTTTGGGAGGCATTGGAAAACATCCATGGTCTTTGTGGTTGAATCTGTGTTTGAAATTCACTGCTCGGCTGAGGGTCCTTACATAGAATTGTATGTGTGGGGTACAGAGATGATGTACTTATAGACAAATCTGGTTAAAACACGACAAAAAAGTGGAACAAGTCAAGGGGTGTGATAACTTTCTGAAGGCACTGTAGTTTCACGTGCCAATGCAACCTAGCATGCTAGTAGATACCATAGACTTGCAGTCATTGCGCTAACACTAGTTAGCAATTGCGATAAAGCTATTAAGCAACTTCCTTTAAACTTCATGCAGAGACATAAACATGGTGTCCAGTTCATCTGACTCTGGAGAAGGAGCTAAAGGGCTTCATTGCCATAATCCTGAAGCATCTAATAATTCATATTCTCATTGGAGTTGCTGTTATTTGTAGCTGTAGGACGAGAAAACACATGCAGCTTTAATTAGCCTAGCTAGCTAGCTAGTTATTAACTAGCTTCTCCCGGTTTGATTCAGTCAAGACAGGTACTACCTAATCATATTGGATGATAAATAACCTAGCTATGGCAGCTATTAGTCTACTATAGCGCGAGTCGGCTTTGTCGGTTGCTGTCTCTCGCCTCTCCTTCCCTCCTCCCCACTGGCGGACTTACCCTTAGGTAGAAGAGGGAAGCATCATGACCTGGGCATAATTCAAAACAAATAATATTAGTCATATTTTAAAAAATATATAATTTATTCGCTAGCCGCTCCACTCAAGATAGTTTCAGCCACTTGCGAATTGAAGGACTGGTTGATTATTTGCTCTCAACTGCACCTGCGTTTGCAGACGTCAAAAACTTGAGGTTAGCATGATTCAGCTTAACCAGTACAGAGGAACCAATGGGATAGTCCAAAAGGTGCATCATCTGCCCAACTAGCAACACATGCTCCTATTGGGTAAAACATTCATATTTAAAGCCTAAATTCCATATCTCTAAACCAGTTGTCCTGTATGTATTTTGATCGCCCCAGAGCTTCTAACACATTACATACGAATCAGACAATGCATAAAATATGACATAATCATAACAAAATAAATCTTATTACGGTCTATATTGGTTCGTTGTTAAGACAAGCCTAACAAAATGTAGTGATTGAGCATTGTTAAGTGTCCTTATGTTTTTTTAACAGTCCAAATGACCCCACATTTCTGTGCAGTATTCTGTAACTTGAACTTTCAGTTGACTGTGAACTTTAGTTACACATACTGCCTGTTTCCAACCACTCACACACTTTCTGGATAAGCCTAAGTTAACCACATGATACCTTGTATCTGAACCTATCGTCCAGTGGTGTATTAGTTCATAATTGTTTGGCCAAATAAGGTAAAGGATATGCTGATGTTGACACAAAATGTGCAGTGGTTTGGACAAAAAAAACCCACACAACTCCAATCTTACATTTCGTGCTCACTCAGTACGTCTGGTTACGTTGGACATATTTACACACCAATGTAATATATTTGGACGCATTTCTTTTCAACTCTCAAAGACCGTGGTAAGATTTTCTTCCTCATTTCACCTGATTAATACATGCTACTGTTATGCACTGTCTGTGTGGGGGGGTTAGATATATACAACTTTATGTTTAAAATATTAATATTTGACCTAAGCAGAGTAATCACTAATTGAGTTTGTACGTTTGGGACTATCCCATTGTTTCCTCTGTGGTAAATCAACTACGTCAAGCTCACCTCCAGTACTTCAAATAACGATACATAAGGCACAGATACACATTTTGAGTGTAAAAATGTAAGAGACAATGTATACAAACACAGGTGGAGAATCCAACAATGCAGACCATGGATATTGACAAAGACACATATGCCAACAAGCCCAGAAAAAAGGATTACATCGGTGTTACATTTTCAGGTACCAATGCAAGTACACACACACACACACACACACACACACACACACACACACACACACACACACAAACCACTTTCTCAGACGAGTACCTATTAGTCCCCTCACAATTCTGGATGATATCCAAAAAAATTTAACATTACCCGAGAGAGTTTATAATACCTTGAGATTCAGCTAACTTTCAGTGGTGGAAGAGACCATCCGGAGTTGCTGCAGTGTGTCTGGGGCTGCTGTGTGTCCTCCTATTGGCTGGGATCATAGGCCTGTCTGTCTACTGTAAGTTTATACGTTTAATATGTTTTCACTAATAAACTCAGTAAAAAAAGAAACGTCCCTTTTTCAGGACCCTGTCTTTCAAAGAAAATTTGTAAAAATCCAAATGACTTCACAGATCTTCATTGTAAAGTGTTTAAACACTGTTCCCCATACTTGTTCAATGAACCATAAACAATTAATGGAACGGTTGTTAAGACACTAACAGCTTACAGACGGTAGGCAATTAAAGTCACATTTATGATAACTTAGGACACTAAAGAGGCCTTTCTACTGACTCTGAAAAACACCAGAAAGATGCCCAGGGTCCCTGCTCATCTGCGTGAACGTGCCTCAGGCATGCAGCAAGGAGGCATGAGGACTGCAGATGTGGCCAGGGCAATAAATTGCAATGTCCGTACTGTGAGACACCTAAGACAGAGCTACAGGGAGACAGGATGGACAGCTGATTGTCCTCGCAGTGGCCGATCACGTGTAACAACACCTGCACAGGATCGGTACATCCGAACATTACACATGCGGGACAGGTACAGGATGGCAACAACAACTGCCCGAGTTGCACCAGGAATGCACAATCCCTCCATCAGTGCTCAGACTGTCCCCGCAATAGGCTGAGAGAGGCTGGACTGAGGGCTTGTAGGCCTGTTGTAAGGCAGGCCCTCACCAGACATCACCGGCAACAACGTCGCCTATGGGCACAAACCCACCGTTGCTGGACCAGACAGGACTGGCAAAAAGTCCTCTTCACTGACGAGTCACGGTTTTGTCTCACCAGGTGTGATGGTCGGATTCGCGTTTATCGTCGAAGGAATGAGCGTTACACCAAGGCCTGTACTCTGGAGCGGGATCGATTTGGAGGTGTAGGGTTCGTCATGGTATGGGGCGGTGTGTCACAGCATCATCGAACTGAGCTTGTTGTCATTGCAGGCAATCTCAACGCTGTGCGTTACAGGGAAGACATCCTCCTCCCTCATGTGGTACCCTTCCTGCAGGCTCATCCTGACATGACCCTCCAGCATGACAATGACACCAGCCATACTGCTCGTTCTGTGCGTGATTTCCTGCAAGACAGGAATGTCAGTGTTCTGCCATGGCCAGCGAAGAGCCCGGATCGCAATCCAATTGAGCAAATCTGGGACCTGTTGGATCGGAGGGTGAGGGCTATCTGGCAAATCTGGTGCAGTCCATGAGGAGATGCACTGCAGTACTTAATGCAGCTGGTGGCCACACCAGATACAGACTGTTCATTTTGACCCCCCCTCCCCCCTTTTGTTCAGGGACACATTATTCAATTTCTGTTTATCACATGTCTGTGGAACTTGTTCAGTTTATGTCTCAGTTGTTGAATATTTTTATGTTCATACAAATATTTACAGATATTTTAAGTTTGCTGAAAATAAACGCAGTTGACAGTGAGAGGACGTTTCTTTTTTTACTGAGTTTATGTTGCTTTTCCTTTGCTTTACATTCTTCATCATCAGTAGTTTAATACTTAGATGTTCAAAGGAGATTTATAATGATGGATTGGTACAACAAAGTATTTTACAACGGGGAAATTACTGTGTTGTCCTCAGTGATGTAAGCACATGTGTATACTATATCCACTTGTGTGGCTGAATTTTGTTTAATAAAATTGTTTTTTTTTTAAATCTATATGTTTTTATTTTGACAGATACCCGAGTCATTGGTCATTCCTGCTCTGCAGAGAGATTCCAGACGTCCAGTTTGAACAACCTGACTAAAGAGAGAGACCAGCTAAAGACCAGTTACACCACCCCAACTAAAGAGAGAAACCAGTTAAAGACCAGTTACAACACCCTGACTAAAGAGAGAAACCAGTTACAGACCAGTTACAACACCCTGACTAAAGAGAGAGACCAGCTACAGACCAGTTACAACACCCTGACTAAAGAGAGAGATCAGCTACAGAGCAGATACAACAACCTGACTAAAGAGAGAGAACCGCTACAGAACAGTTACAACACCCTGACTAAAGAGAGAGACCAGTTACAGACCAGTTACCACACCCTGACTAAAGAGAGAGACCAGTTACAGACCAGTAGTAACAACCTGACTAAAGAGACAGACCAGCTACAGACCAGATACAACACCCTGACTAAAGAGAAAAACCAGTTACAGACAAGTTCTAACACCCTGACTAAAGAGAAAGACCTGCTACAGACCAGTTATAACACCCTGACTAAAGAGAGAGACCAGTTACAGACCAGATACAACACCCTGACTAAAGAGAGAGACCAGTTACAGACCAGTAGTAACACCCTGACTAAAGAGAGAGACCAGTTACAGACCAGTTACAACACCCTGACTAAAGAGAGAGACCAGTTACAGACCAGTAGTAACACCCTGACTAAAGAGAGAGACCAGTTACAGACCAGTAGTAACACCCTGACTAAAGAGAAAGACCAGCTACAGACAAGTTATAACACCCTGACTAAAGAGAGAGACCAGTTACAGACCAGTTACAACACCCTGACTAAAGAGAGAGACCAGTTACAGACCAGTTACAACACCCTGACTAAAGAGAGAGACCACTTGAAGGAAGAGCTAAACAAACAGAGCTGTGGTAAGAAATTGGAATATGACTTGACTGTTTTGTGGTACTCCAGATCTGCTAGATTAGGTATTCCCAAACTGGGGAACGCGCAATGCCGTCGGAGGTACGCCAAATAAAAATGTGATTCACATTTTTTTTTTTAATGATTCACATTTTCAAACATTTACAGTTGAAGTCGGAAGTTTACGTGCACTTATGTTCGAGTCATTAAAACTCCACAAATGTCTTGTTAACAAACTGTAGTTTTAGCAAGTCGGTTAGGACTTCTACTTTGTGCATGACACAAGTCATTTTTCCAACAATTGTTTACAGACAGATTAGTTCACCTATAATTCACCGTGTCACAATTCCAGGGGGTCAGAAGTTTACATACACTAAGTTCACTGTGCCTTTAAACAGTTTGGAAAATTCCAGAAAATTATTGACATCATTTGAGTCAATTGGAGGTGTACCTGTGGATGTATTTCAAGGCCTACCTTCAAACTCAGTGCCTCTTTGCTTGACATCATGGGAAAATCAAAAGAAATCAGCCAAGACCTCAGAAAAAATTTGTAAATCTCCACAAGTCTGGATCATCCTTGGGAGCAATTTTCAAACAACTGAAGGTACTACGTTCATCTGTACAAACAATAGTACGCAAGTATAAACACCATGAGTTCCTGTAATCCTAGATTTAGATCATTCAGGCGAGAAAAAACATCACCCAGATAGGCCAGTCGTGTGAGAGTTTCTCACACGACTGGCCTATCTGGGTGATGTTTTTTCTCGCCTGAATGATCTAAATCTAGAATTACAGGAACTCTCCGCAACTATATTCAATGTGTGGGACAAAATTGAGGCTAGGATTAAGAAGCTGGGGCTATTTTCTGTCTGCATTAACAAGGACAACACACAGGTCTTTCCCATCATTGTACGATTTTTTTTGTGTGCAAATGAACTAAAGCTTATGGACAATGTCAAATGTGATATAGCGACGCACCTGAGTGAGCTGGGTGTGCAATTACGGTGGTACTTTCCCGAAAAGGACGACACAAACAACTGGATTCGTTATCCCTTTCATGCCCTGCCTTCAGTCCACTTACCAATATCTGAACAAGAGAGCCTCATTGAAATTGCAACAAGCAGTTCTGTGAAAATAGAATTTAATTAAAAGCCACTGCCAGATTTTTTGGATAGGGCTGCGCTCAGAGTATCCTGCCTTGGCAAACAGTGCTGTTAAGACAGGAATGCCCTTTGCAACCATGGCCCTCACTAGCATGAAAACTAAATACAGACTGTGTGTGGAAAAGTATTTAAGACTGAGACTCTCTCTAATACAACCCAACATTGCAGAGTTAAGTGCATCCTTTCAAGCACACCCTTCTCATTAACCTGTGGTGAGTTATTCACCATTTTTGATGAACAAATAAGGTTATATATGTAAGATGGCTAAATAAAGAGTAAAACTATTGATTATTATTATTATATTATTATTTGTGCCCTGGTCCTGTAAGAGCTCTTTGTCACTTCCCACGAGCCGGGTTGTGACAAAAACTCACTCATTCTTATGTTTAATAAATGTATCGTATAGAGCGTGTGTCTGGCAGGCTTACAATGATGGCAAAAAACAACATTTGAGAGTGTGCTGACCCTGGTGCTAGAGGGGGTACAGCTGGAGGTTGAATGTTTGAAGGGGTACGTGACTATAAAAAGTTTGGGAACCACTGTGCTAGTAGATCAATTGACTGTTTCACTGTACGCCAGATCTGCTAGATCCATAGACATTAAGACCAGTACATAGTGATAACGCTGACGTCGTCCACTTATTTCTTATGGATAAGTTCCGATGGCGAATGAATCCGGAAGTATTTTAATTTGAAGCGTGCCATATTGCTGAATGGGACTGAATGTTACCCAGAAAATCGCTAAGGATCATGTTGAAAGCAGCTGTCACTAGCAAAGCATCATGGTCGATGTAGTCGTTTTCATCCTGCCTGAGAGCACGTGCATGAGGGCGTGAGCCTCCTCTAAGCCTGCCGGCCCGTGATTGGTCTGTGTCAGGACGTGGTCCTGTGTGACGACAATATAGTGATCAGAATTTATCACTATTTAATTAAATATCCCGATTTGTAGAGAATTTAAAAATGTATTCACATTGGGGATCAAACTTGATCTTAGTAAACAAATTGTTGAGCCCAAAACAGTATCTTTAAAAAATGGGTCCGTTCTAGCGATCGTAATGGATTTAGGCTTTTTTTGGGCACCGCTAGTTTGCTATGCAGTGGGCGACCAACAGAGCACTTGACTTCATGCTCCAAACCGGACACTGGGGGCCTGGCTTGATCCAAATAGTAGCCTAATTGTTTTCTAAAAAATATATATTTTAGGTGCGCTTGATTTACTGTATTTTTACAGATCAGGGTTGGACAGATTACAATACAAGTAATTTAATGTAATACATTGGATTACCTCGAAATAAGTGTTATTTTATTTTTAACATATGCTGTTCCCATCCAACACAATGGATTTTTAACCTAAACGGACATGTAACGGATACAAGATAAATCGGATCATCTCATTAGTTAGATGATCAGTTGTGCGATACTCTGCTTGTAGACAAGAGTTTCTTAAACTATGGGTCGGGACCGAAAGTGGGCCCTGAGCATGTGGGAGGTGGGTTGCAAGTTATGAGTACATCTACACACTGTTTCTTCATCATTTGGGTCATTGGAGGACAATTTAGGTCACGGGAGTAAGGCCAATTTCTAATTTGGATCTTGAGCTGAAAAAGTTAAAGAACCCTTGATGTAGATTATTCAAAGAGTTGGCAAAAACAAGTAAATCTGTCAGCAAAGACAGATTTTTGCATACTTAGATGGCTCTGGTCACTTATCAGTTGATACCAGAGAGCTGAGTAGGCAGCTGGCTGTGGACGCTTATCAGTTGATACCAGGCAGCTGAGTAGGCATTTGGTTTGTCATGTGTGTCTTCCCAGTGTTTGGAAAGTAAACAGGATGGAGCTGTGTTGATGAATTAAAAATGACCTTTTGATGTGATGGTTCATTTCTCAGTGAGTAGGGGTCAGACTTTTTTTGTTAAAAAAAAAGTTTTTTGTGGAAAGCAACCAAGGAAAGCAACCAAGGAAAGCAACCAAGGAAAGCAACCAAGGAAAGCATATTTTTGGAGTTTGGGATATTTCAAATAGACTAGAGCAGATCAGTTAATGTTCAGTAAGGGGTGTATTTAATCAGATCCGGTTTAGCCGACATCCACATAGCAGTTGTTTTGATGGTGTCAGAGGTGGAACTGCGTTAGAGCTGTCAAATCCACAAGCAGCTCCTGGCATTGTACACTGAGTGTACTAAATATAAGGAACACCTCCTTATTATTGACTTGCATCCCCTTTAACCCAGAGAACAGCCTCAATTCCTCGGGGCATGGACTCTACAAGGTGTCAAAAGCATTCCACATGGATGCTGGCCCATGCTGACTACAATGCACAGTTGTGTCAAGTTGGTTGGATGTCCTTTGGGTGGTGGACCATTCTTGATACACACAGGAAACTGTTGAGTGCGAAAAACCCAGCAGCATTGCAGTTCTTGACACACTCAAAACGGTGCGCCTGGCACCTACTACTATACCCTGTTCAAAGGCACTTAAATATTTTGTCTTGCCCATTCACTCTCTGAATGGCACACATACACAATCCATGTCTCAAGGCTTAAAAATCTTTAACCCGTCTCCTCCCCTTCATCCACACGGATTGAAGTGGATTTAACAGGTGACATCAATAAGAGATCATAGCTTTCACCTGGATTCACCTGGTCAGTCTATGTCATGGAAAGAGCAAGTGCTCCTAATGTTTTGTACACTCAGTGTACCTAATGCAGACATCGCCATTGGCTACACAGATTTGCATTAAGAGATCCCATGCAGCCTTGTTTACACGTTCGAACCCAGGAATGACTAGGATGATAGAATCCACATTATTTATTTGAATGATTTTTCCATTTGAGCGTCATTTCTATATAGTCTACACTTTCTCGTTCTGAACTTCTAAACACAAGTGTGTGGCTTCGTGACATTGATGGCAAGAGCAGCCACTCGCGGATCTAACACAGTTCCACCTCCAACACCACCAAAACATCCGCTATGCAGCTGTCTGCTGTCGCCTTAACACTTGATCTGATTGAATCTAGGTCAAAACATTTCTGGGAACTGAAAGGACCAGCTTCCATTCCCACTGAAAGTCACCAAGGACGCTGTTGTTTTCTAAACCACCATGCCATTTGGGTCCTGGTGGAAAGTAGTGCACTACGTAGGGAATACGGTGCTATTTTGTCCCTGATGTAGACAAATGTGATCGCTGTCATGGGTTTGTCATGAAATAACCTCTACGCTCCTGTCCCCAAGGATGGAAGAAGTTTAAGTCCAGTTTGTACTACCTCTCTACTGAGAAGAAATCCTGGACAGAGAGCAGGCAGGACTGTCTGGGACGAGGAGCACACCTGGTGATCATTAACAGCAAAGAGGAACAGGTGAGAGGGAGTTAGTCAATTATATTTTTGATAGTTTCAACATTTTGTTTCTATTTCAGCTCCTGTTTGTTTTTCACTTTATCATGTCGCTATCTTTAACCAATGTTTGCAAGCCCCCCCCTCCAAAAATAAAACGTGACTAGTCCTGACAGAAAAGCATGTTTGTATGTGATTCAAGATCTTTTCTTTGTGACAAAACTATAGGAATTTATCCATGAATGGAGTGGATGCCTGGACATCTATCTTGGTTTCCATGACACCAATACAGAGGGGGTTTGGGAGTGGATTAACGATGGCGCATTAGACCAATCATCAGCTCCTGTTACTACGTGAGTGGACCTGTTCTGGATTATATTTTACAGTCTAATTTGTAACAAATTCCTTTTTACCGTCTGATTATCTGTGTTGGTATTGGATGACTTTTTACTGTCTGTTTCTATGTGCTTCCTTCTATAGTTAGGGCCATCTACTTTAAGTGCTGCCTGTCTTCCCAGTAGCCTACTTGGTGCGTGAACTGCTGACTGCTCATAACTTTCAGATGATTGTTGACACATCAACCACGATTGAGGGGCAGGGCCATTTGGGACTGTTGTTGTTTTGGTAATCAGTGGCTGTATTGGATGGGGAGTGGTTTCTCCTCTCCTAGGCAATCAGAAATGAGCAACTTTGAAAGGCAATTAGCATTTAGTGTTAGTACTTCAGTCTGCCCTGTTTCCTCAGCGACAGCTGTCATGTCAGCGGCGGCGGTCTTGTTGCCAAAACTAAGATGGTCGTCGAAACAAAGGCGGTTCTGCCGAGTTGTTCAAGGAAGGCTCCACACCACTCTCTCACTTGAGTGTCTTACCTAGTTCCTTTCTGATGAACTCATTTTGCTCTTTTGTAGATTTGGCGACTATTAGTGTGTTCTATACCTGTTCACTCCTCTCCCTGTAGGCTTTACAGACACTCCACACCCTTCCACTACAGCCCTTGAAATGTAGTGTACCCTGCACGCACAACCCATGTGGAGTTCCTGGTTTTCCAATCTGCGGTCAAGTACGCAGAGTTCATCTCAGCCTATGCTGCTTTTCAGTCCCTTGACCTTTTGGCCCTGACAGAGACATGGATCACCCCAGAGAACACTGCTACTCCAGCTGCTCTCTCTTCATCTGACTACGTGTTCTCTCCAAGTTCGAGAGCATCTGGTCGTCGTGGTGACGGCACAGGACTACTCAGTTCTCCTAAGTGGAGATGTTCTCTTGTCTCCCTCTCCTCATTTCAATTTCAGGCAATACGCTTGACCTCACCTTTCCCCAGTCCCCTCCCACTCACAAGGCAGGCAATACGCTTGACCTCATCTTTACAAGAGGCTGTTTGCCTCCTAATCTCACTGCAACCCTCCAGGTCTCTGTTCTCCTCCTAATCTAACTGCAACCCTCCAGGTCTCTGTTCTCCTAATCTCACTGCAACCCTCCAGGTCTCCGTTCACCTCCTAATCTCACTGCAACCCTCCAGGTCTCTGTTCTCCTCCTAATCTCACTGCAACCCCCCAGGTCTCTGTTCTCCTCCTAATCTCACTGCAACCCTCCAGGTCTCTGTTCTCCTAATCTCACTGCAACCCTCCAGGTCTCTGTTCGCCTCCTAATCTCACTGCAACCCTCCAGGTCTCCGTTCACCTCCTAATCTCACTGCAACCCTCCAGGTCTCTGTTCTCCTAATCTCACTGCAACCCTCCAGGTCTCTGTTCTCCTAATCTCACTGCAACCCTCCAGGTCTCTGTTCTCCTCCTAATCTCACTGCAACCCTCCAGGTCTCTGTTCTCCTCCTAATCTCACTGCAACCCTCCCGGTCTCTGTTCTCCTAATCTCACTGCAACCCTCCAGGTCTCTGTTCGCCTCCTAATCTCACTGCAACCCTCCAGGTCTCCGTTCACCTCCTAATCTCACTGCAACCCTCCAGGTCTCTGTTCACCTCCTAATCTCACTGCAACCCCCTCCAGATCACTACTTTGTTTCCTTTTCTGTCTCCCTTTCCTCCAACCCTAACCACTCAGCACCTATCTAGATGGCCATGCGCCGTCACAATCTTCTCTCTCTCTATCTCTCTCTCTCTCTCTCTCCCACTACTCTCTCCTCTTCTATCCTATCATCTCTCCCTTCTGCTAAACCCTTCTCCCTCCTGTCTCCCGATTCTGCCTTTTTGACCCTACTCTCCTCCCTTTCCACATCATATGACTCACACTGTCCCCTTTCCTCCCTGGCCGGCTCGGCCCTCCCCTCCTGCCCCGTGGCTGTGACTCATTGCGAGTTTACAGAACAGGGCTGTGGGCAGCTGAGTGAAAAAGGAGGAAAATGTCACTCCCACCCGACAACCTGACCCAATCCCCTCCTCCAGACCATCTCTGGAGACCTCTCTTTCCTCATCAACTCATCCCTGACCACTGGCTGCGTCCCCTCTTGACTTGAAAATGGCCCGATCCGCTCCGCTCCTCAAGAAACCAACACTCGACTCCTCTGACATCAAAAACTACAGACCGGTATCCTTTTTAAAATTTTCTGTCCAAAACACTTGAGCGTGCGGTCTCTGACCAACTCTCTCCCTACCCGGGCACTCAGTTCTCCCACCTCTGGTCTCTTGGCCCTCCCACCTTTACGGAAGCCCAGTCCAATCTCTTCCTCCTGAAGCTAGGACAACAATCTTCCAAAAAACATCTGAAAGCCGACATCTTCAGAAAGTAGCTTAAATCATCCCACATACCCCTCCCCCACCACACCCACCCAGAAGCCTATCATGAACTAACACTCACACTTGACTTTTTCCACCCTTACTAGCTCTTACTTAACCTTACTAGCTCTTACCCTACCTTACTAGCTCTTACCTAACCTTACTAGCTCTTACCTAACCTTACTAGCTCTTACCTAACCTTACTAGCTCTTACCTTACCTTACTAGTGTAACGGATGTGAAACGGCTAGCTTAGTGGGCGCTAAATAGCGTTTCAACCAGTGACGTCACTTGCTCTGAGACCTTGAAGTAGTAGTTCCCCTTGCTCTGCAAGGGCCGCGGCTTTTGTGGCG
Source organism: Oncorhynchus clarkii lewisi (assembly GCF_045791955.1). Classification (NCBI taxonomy): domain Eukaryota; kingdom Metazoa; phylum Chordata; class Actinopteri; order Salmoniformes; family Salmonidae; genus Oncorhynchus; species Oncorhynchus clarkii. The sequence goes on along the minus strand of NC_092165.1, from coordinate 5,905,761 downwards.
CGATGGGTAACGATGCTTCGAGGGTGACTGTTGATGTGTGCAGAAGGTCCCTGGTTCGCGCCCGGGTATGGGCGAGGGACGGTTTAAAATTATACTGTTACATTGATGCTGTTGACCCGGATTACTGGTTGCTGCGAAAAAAAGGAGGAAGGTCAAAAGGGGGGTATGTGAAACGGCTAGCTTAGTTAGCGTGGGCGCTAAATAGCGTTTCAATCAGTGACGTCACTTGCTCTGAGACCTTGCTCTGCAAGGGCCGCGGCTTTTGTGGAGCGATGGGTAACGACGCTTCGTAGGTGTCAGTTGTTGATGTGTGCAGAAGGTCCCTAGTTCGCGCCCTGGTATGGGCGAGGGGACGGTCTAAACTTATACTGTTACATTGATGCTTACCTTACCTTACTAGTGTAACGGATGTGAAACGGCTAGCTTAGCTCACTTGCTCTGAGACCTTGAAGTAGTAGTTCCCCTTGCTCTGCAAGGGCCGCGGCTTTTGTGGAGCGATGGGTAACGATGCTTCGAGGGTGACTGTTGATGTGTGCAGAAGGTCCCTAGTTCGCGCCCGGGTATGGGCGAGGGGACGGTCTAAAACTATACTGTTACTAGCTCTTACCTTACCTTACTAGCTCTTATCTTACCTTACTAGCTCTTACCTTACCTTACTAGCTCTTACCTTACTAGCGCTTACCTTACCTTACTAGCTCTTACCTAACCTTACTAGCTCTTACCTTACCTTTCTAGCTCTTACCCTACCTTACTAGATCTTACCTAACCTTACTAGCTCTTACCTAACCTTACTAGCTCTTACCTTACCTTACTAGCTCTTACCTAACCTTACTAGCTCTTACCTTACTAGCTCTTACCTTACCTTACTAGCTCTTACCTTACCTTACTAGCTCTTACCTAACCTTACTAGCCCTTACCTTACCTTACTAGCGCTTACCTTACCTTACTAGCTCTTACCTTACCTTACTAGCTCTTACCTTACTAGCGCTTACCTTACCTTACTAGCTCTTACCTAACCTTACTAGCTCTTACCTTACCTTACTAGCTCTTGTCTTACCTTACTAGCTCTTACCTTACCTTACTAGCTCTTACCTTACCTTACTAGCTCTTACCTAACCTTACTAGCTCTTACCTTACCTTACTAGCTCTTACCTAACCTCACTAGCTCTTACC